>NC_140528.1:10664190-10879190 GCF_057382185.1 Mchenga conophoros | reverse complement strand
CAGGGGGAAAGAATGAAAGAAAGAGGGGGAGAGAAAGAAAGAAAACCAAAGGGGAGAAAAAAAAAGAACAATACAAAATTTGTAATTTATTTTATCAACTTTCCTTCTGACGATGCTGTCTGTGTTGAGCGCTCAGTGAATCTGCATTTGACTACTCCGCCTAGGCTCGAGAGTGCAGCCTAGGCGGAGTAGTCGAACGCAGATTCACTGAGCACTCAACACAGACAGCATGGTCAGAAGGAAGAGCGCAGGGCAAGCTAGCGAGACAGAAGTGGACCTCCCCCACCCTCATTCAGATCTGGCGTTTGGAATTATTTTGGTTTTCATGTGACGTATGACCCTGAAGGTAAGCGAGTCATGGACTTAAGTAAAACAGTATGTTGGATGTGCCATGCAATGCTCAATTACATGGGTGGGAGCTAGTGTGTTAGCGCAGTTAGCTCGTTAACGTGTTGGCCGTCTAGCCCCTCTGTATAGGGTAGCTCGTTAACGGAGATTTGCCGTGTTGTGGCGTTAAGGTTATTTCAACGAGATTAACCTGAAAGCACTAGTGGGAACACAACGAATATGACTGCACATTTACACCGACATCATCCTAGTGCAAAGACAAAAACAACAAGCATGCATGCTACAAACTTTAGCCGAGTCATTTAGACAGCTGTTAGCACAGGATTCTCCTTATGGAGACCTGATATGTTTAATATGCTGCTGAGAATATAGCCCAGAAGAAGCGGATAGTATAGCTTTTATTTTGGAAAGAGACATTTCTCTGTAATAAACTCTCTTTTCCAAAGATGAGTGATTCCTCAATCAGATACAGGGCTCGCAATATCGCTAGCCCGATGTCCCGGGGCTATCTCTGCCCTGCATGTCGGGCTATTGTAGGAAGGAAAAATATATGTCAATGCTTTTGCATTCTTTCAGAAATGTAGCTGGGTAATTATGTCATTGGGTGAGCCACTGTCAATATGTGACATATTGAAATCGTGTTTGAATTTGCGCTTGTTTTTTTGCTTTCACTTTGCAATCGCGCGAACTGTGTATAGAGAGCGACAGCACTGATCTGTGAGTGATGATAATTTGTGCACCAATTCCTCTGACATCGTCTTATTAATTGTTAGCTTACTATGCAAACATGACAAGTGAAATCTCCCGCAGCTTAAACATGTGAGAGGTTGATCGCGCAGAGAATCGCTGAGCTTATGTGAGTGCGGCAGGATATATATTTCACTACGATGACCTGGATGACTGAGAACCTTCACAGACAGATATATATTTTAGTTCTGCTGAGCCAAATAAGACAGGTCAGGGTGAAGAAGTGACAGCCAAAGAAAAGCTTACCACAAAACGGAGAAGTTATGACAAATCAGACTATAAGGCAAAAAGAAAGTGCAGCTTTATGGTTTCATGGACAAAAGAATTTCTGTGGCTGCAATATGACGAGCTAAAAAACAACACGCACAAGGGTTAGGGTTAAATTTAAAAACTGTACTTTTGTGTTAAAATATATATTTATAATTTTAATAAATGACAAATTAAAAAGGCATGAACATTTTTTTTTGTATCGAAAAAATATCGAACCGTGACACCAAAGTATCGAACCGAACCGTAATTTTGTGTATCGTTGCACCCCTAATATATATATATATGTCTCAACGCTGTTTCTCAATAATATTAAAAACCTAAAAACTATTGTTGTGGAAGATAGAAGTCACTGTGACAGCCCTCTGACTGTGGAGGACGTTTGTAATCCTATTTCTGCACTTAAGGCCAACAAATCTCCCGGCACAGATGGTTTAACTGCAGAGTTTTATGAATCATTTTCTAATCTCCTGGCTCCGTTCTTACTGCAGCTTTTCATAGGAAGTGTAGAGAATAACATCCTCCCTCCTACTCTTACTCAGGGTCTCATAACACTTATTCCAAAGCCAAACAAAGACTTACTTCTTATTGATAATTGGAGACCCATCTGTCTGCTCAATGATGACTATGAGATTAAGGCTTTAGTACTTGCTAACAGAATGAAAGAGTTCTTGGACACAATTATCGATGAGACACAATCAGGCTTTATGAGAAACAGACACCTTTCTAAGAACATGAGACTGGTTTTAGATCTACTTGATTACTCTGATTTGGTATCTGACTATAGCTTCATTCTCTTCCTGGATTTTTAAAAGGCTTTTGATACAATTGAACATCAATTTATTTTCCACTCTTTGGAAAAATTTGGCATTTTTCTGTAAAGCTATCAAAACCTTGTACACGAATGGCAATAGCTCAATTAAAATGATTAAGACTCCACCCCGAGATTTGACCTGTTATACAAGGAATCAGCACAGCTGATAAGGAGCTCATCATCAGCCAGCTAGCTGATGACACCACACTCTTCTTGAAAAATGCAAATCAAATCCGTCCAGCCCTTAGTGTTATTAGTGATTTCTCTGAGGCATGTTAATACTTTTAGCTATTTTATATCCATAAATGTAAGTTTATTAATAAAACACCATATTTCTGCCGTTTTATAAGGATATGAATTGTACATACAATCAATTTCAGACTCAACCAACAAAAAGCCTCTCAGAACAATATTTATATTGTAACAGTTGCTATTGTAATGCAGTGTATCACCACATGGCGGCGCCTCCTGTCTCACGACTGGTGTCACCCCCTTTTTGTTCTTCTTCGCACTCCTCCTGTAATGGATGCTCCCGTGTGTACGCGGACTAGTGTGCTCTTTAGTAATGTGTGGTAGAGGTAGCACTTTTATTTTTGATATTGTAAATAAATGAGTACTTTTTGGAAAGTCAGAAGCTGTTGCTCATTCGCTACCCACCTGCACACCCCTGGCTTCATCTCCACTGCACGTTACAACTGGCGCCCGAACTTTTTCCCCTTGGACTTCAGACGATTTTTGCATCCCGCCGAGGATTCTTCTCTTCTAGCACGTGAACTGTCTCGGAAATCCCCCCAGTTTTGCGGACGCTCGGACATTTTCTCCAGCCATGGCCGCAGCCTCAGCTCAGGTGGGACCCGACTAATTTCTGGATACCGTGGTGTGCCGCTGCTCCGCTTGGGAGAAAGAAAAAGAGAGAAGCTGACTCCGCGACGCGAATGGACTCCGTGGATTTGTTATTTGTTGTTGGTTTCGTCTTCTAAGGATTAATTTTTCTGTGGAGAGCCTGGACATGAACATTTCTGCTGGCTTTTCATTCCCCTTTCCCTCTGCTGAGACTGACTGTAGCACATGTAAGTGATAGCTTGGCCGACTACAACCGTTGGTGCTGGTCTTTGGCTCAGTATAACAAAACGACTTAAAACTAATCTTGCATTGAGCTCTAGTGTTGCAGACATGCTATTGTAATAACATGGTTCTGATCACTCCAGTCTAATTTCAGTTGTTGGGCGAAATTTTATGTGGTTTTTCTAAATTTAATCTTTAACGCATTTTTGCTGTTTTGTCTTTCTAGTCTGACCTAACTGACTCTTTTACTGCTATATCAATAACTGCGCTGTGCCCTGGAGCGGCTTAATTTTTTTGAAATCGCAATGGCACACTTCCCAGACGACTCTGACTCAGACATGGAACTTACCTCGTTACCTATGTGCCAGATAGTTGAAAATGTGACTCCTAGCCTTAGCCAACAAGTGGTGGAGTTAAGAACTGAGGTGAATAAGCTTAGTGATTGTTTAAGTGACTCACTGAACATACAGCAGAGTTTACTAAGGCAGTGGGACCAACTCACAACGGGGAACTCTCCCCCTCCTGCAGTCCCACAGTCTCCTGTTTTCCCAATGGCCACATCGACACCTCATGTTCATGTGATGGACAAAACTGAACCCACCAACAGTACCAATCCGTTCCTGCCCAGCAACCCATTTCAACCTACAAATCCTTTCCTCCCATCTCACTCACTTGAACTCAGCAGCACTTCCAGAGTGATTGCGGCAGCTTTACATCACGCAAAGCTGGAGCCTCCTGTGTATGCTGGGGACGGAAAAGTGCAACCTGAGGACTGGTTAAATGCAGTTGGCACATACAAAGCCTCATTGAACCCAACTGATGGGCAATTGCCAAACGAACTGCCACACTTTCTTGCAAAAGAGCCCGGGAAATGGTTCAAGGCACTGAGCTCCCACATCACATCATGGGCTCAATTCTGTCAACTGTTTAAGACAGTTTTTCTGCCCTCCGACAACCAAGAACGCATCCTGAGAGGAATTTTGGATCGTGTTCAGGCTCAGGACAAGCCGCTCCCAACCTTTGTCGCCCACATGTTGAGTGAGTTTGACAAACTGAAGAGCCCCCCACCTGAAAAAGACAGAATTGACCTAATTAGTAAACATGCTCTCGAAAAATACAGAGTTGCCCTGTATGGCGCTAATGTCACTTCTGTAATGGACCTGCTGCTACGCGCTCATGAGCTTCACTCAGTGCTTGGACCACAAAGACCACAGCCTGCTTTATGTAGCAAAGACAACTATAAGCCTGAACCTTACTGCTTCAAATGCTCTCAGCCAGGGTTCACTACACGCACCTGCCCAAACTGTAACACCCAACCTCATTTGCCACAACGAGCCTCGAACACCGCTAGGCATGGCCCAGTCCAGCCATTGCCAGCACCTGGCCCCTCTGACCCTGGCCATGAAAAGGTGGAATTAAGCAGCACCACATCCCAGCCACAATACAGGCAGTCGGGAAACTACAGGGGGGGGGGGGGGGCGGGGAGGACAGGACAGGACATTTCACAGAGGCCAACCTTCCCCCAGTTACTAACGGAGCCTCACACGCCCGATTCACTACAGGGTGGACACAGTCTTGGACACTTGGAAGACAATTTTTCACAAGTCCACTGGAATACCCCACTAAGAACGAAAGTGAACTTCAATGCTTCATCTGTGGATGCTACCCTCGACACGGGTGCTTCCCTCTCGGCTGTACGAGCAGATCTCATTCAAGTAAATGACTCTTACCCTAGAAACACAAGTGAGTGGAATGGTCCTGCAGTTAACCTCGCCAATAATGCTCCCTGTATCCCTGTTGGTGTTATTTGGCTCAATATTGGATTCATGAACAAGAACTTTTACCAGCGTTTTGCCATAATACCAGATTTGTCCTCTCCTTTCATTCTGGGAATGGATTTTATGGCAAGAGCTTCTGTTTCTATTCACATTCCCACTAGAACAGTCTACATTGAGGACATCCCCTGCCCACTCGCAGACAATGAAGAGGACCTTTAAAATGATTACTCACATTCACCTGGAACACTGATGTCTTTGGACTTGGTTCGCTCAGACTTAACAGCCAAACTGTCTGAAGCAAGTCTCTCAGAGAACAACAAGGATGCTTTACTAAATCTGCTCAGCAAGTTTAGCTCCTTGTTTGATGGTCAACTTGGTCGAACGGCTCTCACTGAGCACGCCATAGAGACTGGCAATGCAACACCTGTCAAACTCCCACCCTATCGCACGTCACCTGCTAAGACACGTGTGATTGAAGAACAAGTGCAACAAATGTTGAAGGACAACATCATTGAACCTTCCACAAGCCCTTGGGCAGCTCCTGTAGTCATTGTAAATAGAGCGGCCACGGAACCAAGGTTTTGTGTGGACTTTGGAGGGCTCAACCAAGTTACCCGAAAAGACTCTTATCCCCTGCCTCGTGTAGATGAGTCTTTGGAGTTTCTGGCAAGAGGAAAGTTTGTCTCAACATTGGACTTAGCGCGAGGCTATTGGCAGGTTGCTGTAGCAGAGGACTCGAAGCCTAAAACTGCCTTCATCTCTCACTGTGGTCTCTTCCAGTTTCGGGTGCTGCCCTTTGGGCTCTGCAACGCACCTGCAACTTTTCAGAGACTCATGAACTCTGTGCTTGCTGGCCTCATTTACAAAACGTGCGCAGTCTACCTGGATACCATACCATACCATACCAACTTTATTTCTAAAGCACTTTAACATAAAACCAGAGTTTCACAAAGTGCTGTACATGTTAATAGCATACGTAAAGAAAATTAAAATGAGATACAATAAAATAAATAGATACAATAAATTGAAACATGTTAAAACAAATTGAGTCAACCCCTCTAATCAATGCCAAAGGCTTCAGCGAATAAATATGTTTTAAGAAGACTTTTAAATTCAGAGAGAGAAGAGGCCTGCCTAACATGCAAGGGCAGATCATTCCACAACTTTGGAGCAGCTACAGCAAAAGCACGATCACCTTTAAGTTTATACTTAGTTTTCGGTACCTTAAGGAGTTGCTGATTGGCGGACCTAAGGGAACGGGCAGGTGTATATGGTTGTAGTAGCTCCGAGAGGTAGGGGGGGGCCAGGCCATTAAGAGATTTAAAAGCAAATAAGAGAATTTTAAAAACAATCCTAAAATGTACAGGTAGCCAGTGGAGTGAAATTAAAATAGGGGTAATGTGCTCAAACTTTTTTGTTCCAGTTAAAAGACGTGCTGCAGCATTTTGCACAACCTGCAGGCGCCTAATGGACGCATCACTAACCCCAAAATAAAGTGCATTACAATAATCCAGCCTAGAAGTAACAAAGGCATGGATTACTGTCTGAAAATGCTGTTTCGATAAGATAGGCTTTATTTTGGCTAATTCCCTCAAATGAAAAAAGCTAGATCTTACAACAGCTCTGACCTGGCTTTCAAGTTTAAGATTTGCCTCTATTATGACATTGTTATCGCCTCACCTACCTTTGAACAGCACTTAGTGGATCTTGAGGAGGTGCTGGGCAGACTCCAGGCTGCTGGCTTGTCATTGAAGCTCAAAAAGTGCCAATTCTGCCTCGATGAATTCACCTTTCTCGGGTACCGCATCACATCATCAGGTGTTAAGCCCGATCCGGACAAAGTAAAGGCGGTTAAGGAGTTTGATACCCCAACCTCAGTGAAACACGTCCGTCAGTTCCTTGGCTTGACTGGCTATTATCGACGCTTCATTCAGAATTATGCCCGCCATGCCGAACCTCTTCACGCCATCACCAGAAAGGACAATGCTTTCCACTGGGACGACAGCTGTCGAAGGGCCATGGACACTTTGAAGGATCATGTCACATCAGCCCCGATCCTGTCATTTCCAGACTTCAACCGTCCCTTTTCCATTCACGCCGATGCATGTGACATTGGTCTTGGGGCAGTGTTGATGCAAAAGGATGACATGGGTCGTGAGTACGTTGTGGCTTTTGCTAGTCGCTCCCTTCACAAAGCTGAACTCCCCTACTGCACTTCAGAGAAGGAGTGCCTCGCTGTGATATGGGCTCTGGAACACTTCCGCCCATATGTTGAAGGTGTTCATGTTACTATCTTCACTGACCACAACAGTCTCAGGTGGCTCATGTCTCGTCAAAACCCAACGGGCCGACTCACCCGCTGGTCACTTCGTTTGCAGGACTTTGATTTCACAATAGTGCACAAACCTGGTGCACAGAACAAAGTTCCCGACGCACTGTCACGCAACCCTTTGCCTCTGACCTGTGACAGGCCGACTGATCTTTTACCAGATCATGCTGTTATGGGCAGCCTGGACATTCGTACTCTGCCCCCCGTCATTCTGGCTGACCGTTCACAATTCAGACAGCTGCAGTTAGACAATCATGTCACAGGTCCACTCCTCAGAGACATTGAAGCAGACTCTCTGAACAGCTCGGACAACGCCACCTTGTTACAGTATGTTGTGTATGACTCTCTTTTGTATCACAGAGAACCCAAGTCCACATGTGCTTTGCACCCTTTGAAAGAGCTGAAACTGTTTGCCCCTACTTCCATGAGAGGCACCTTGCTGGACTATTACCATGACCACCCCACAGCAGGTCACTTGGGTGTTTCTAAGACATTGGCTAGACTGCGTTTTAGGTTTTTCTGGCCCAAAATGGCAGCTGATGTGAAACGCTATGTGATTTCATGCTCAGTGTGCCAACTCACCAAGCCAAGTCAGAAAAAAGCAGCCGGTCTTATGGTTCCCATTGTCCCCCAGAAACCCTGGCAGTATGTGGGTGTGGATTTTGTTGGGCCACTTCCCCGCACCCCCACTGGTAATGCTTATTTGATCGTGTTTGTTGACTATTTGACTAAATGGGTTGAAGCCAGTGCTGTCAAAGAAGCTACATCTCAGGTAGCAGCTGGTAAATTCGTCACTGACATTTTTGCTAGGCATGGTACACCCACTTACCTCATTTCTGACAGAGGGTCTCCTTTTGTGAGTGAGCTTTTTGAACATGTTGTTTCTGCCTTAGGCTCGGTGCACAGACTCACTACGTCATATCACCCTCAGACAAATGCTACTGAACGCGTCAACCGGACTCTGAAAACTGCAATCCGCGCTTATGTAGGTGATAAGCACACATCATGGGACAAGTTTCTCCCTCAGATTTGCTTTGCTCTGCGCACCGCCCCCCATGACAGTACAGGTATGACTCCTGCCATGATGCTTTATGGTCGTGAGTTAGACACCCCGCTTGACCTTATCACTCAGCCTTCTACAGCAGGTGTTGATGAACCGGGTGTGCCTTACCCTGAGACTCTGAGAGCCTCCCTGCAGGAAGCTCACGACCACGCCAAAGCAGCTTTGGACTATAGCCATGACAGACAAAAACATTACTATGACTTGAGACATCGACATGCCACGTTTCGTGTTGGTGACCTTGTGAGAGTTAAGACGCACCCCAGGTCAGATGCTCAGTCTAACTTTACTGCTAAACTTGCACCACTGTTTCAGGGACCATTGTGTGTATCTCAGAGACTCAGTGATGTTAATTACAGGCTCACTTGGGTGGACTCTGGTGTGGATGCAGGTGTTTATCATGTTGTGAACATGTAACCGTTCCATACCTGGGACTCTCTCACTTCCAAAGAACATTCTGTTTCATTGCCTGCTGAGAGAGAGACCGCAGAGGGTCTGAACTCTGACTCTCAGGCCCACCCTGGCCCCCCTGCAGACACTGACATTGACTCTGAGCCATTCCCCTTTGATTTACCGGACATTGACTCTTCTTCTGATGTGGGCGCTGTTCCAGAGAGTGTTTCACCCAGATCTGTCCAGCACCCAGCTGCTGGTGGACATTACAATCTCAGGCCCAGACGTTGCCCCAGAGTTACGTCTGGCTGGAGCAACAAAAGATGGACTAATGATTTTCACACAACCAGGCGTGATCTGAAGTGAAATGTTTTGGTTAAACCTGTTTGATGCTGTCTTGTTGCATTGCTACTTTGAGTCATGATATGTAGATGTTTCTGTTTGCTCTACTTAATCCAGTTTTATGGCTCTTTCGTGCGTTAAGGTTCATTCTTGGCATTTACTTAGAAAAAAAAAAAGAACAAAAGAAAAAAGTGAAAAAAACGAAGGAAACTGATTTTCCACTGTACATATTCGTCTTATTTTCACCAATTTCATTTTTAAATGGTCTTTTGCCCTGTGTGTGTGCACCAATCTTAGCTGTAACCTCTATGTATAGGGTACTGTTAGGTGTGGTGTGTGCTTTTTCAGCTGTGTACGGCTGAGGACAGCCTTTTTCTCACCAGGGGGGACTATGTAACAGTTGCTATTGTAATGCAGTGTATCACCACATGGCGGCGCCTCCTGTCTCACGACTGGTGTCACCCCCTTTTTGTTCTTCTTCGCACTCCTCCTGTAATGGATGCTCCCGTGTGTACGCGGACTAGTGTGCTCTTTAGTAATGTGTGGTAGAGGTAGCACTTTTATTTTTGATATTGTAAATAAATGAGTACTTTTTGGAAAGTCAGAAGCTGTTGCTCATTCGCTATCCACCTACACACCTCCGCGGCTGGCTTCACCTCCACTGCACGTTACAATATGTTGATTTTTTTCGCCTACTCATATCATAATTTTTTTACTCCTGGTTCTGTATGTTCATGTTCTGTTCTTTTGTAAACTTCATCTGTTTGTATGTTGTATACTCATTGTGTTTCAATAAAGTTCGATTTAAAAAAAGGTACGTTCTAAACGAAGCTTCAGACGTCACTGATCACGTGACTCTGGCCAAACGAATCAAGCCTCGACATGGTGCTTCTGAATGAATGAATGATCGTTGGACTTTTGGATGTGTGAAACATTATGTATCACCGCCAAGGAGGGGCCCTCTGTGAAGAGACTTTCTCCTCAGCCTGCCAACGGGGATTCGGGGTGGGAAGCGTTCACCCCAACGTGGAAGTCGGGTGTTATAGGGTTTGTTTGGTTTTTTTTTTTTTTTTTTGCACTGTTGTAATGGTATATGGTGGTTGGCCAAATGTCAAGGCCACAATTTTTTGTTGTCTGGAGAATTACGATCTACAATCGCGTGGATTACATGCCTTTTAATAATATAAAACTGGTGTCACTGAATGTGAATGGTCTGAATAACCCAATCAAAAGAAGTAAAGTGGTAACAAAACTCAAAAAAGAAAAGGCACAGGTAATATTCTTGCAGGAGACTCACCTGCCCCAACAGGAACATGAAAAATTGAAAAGATTTGGTTATAAAAATACCTATTACAATTCCTACAGACAAAGTCAGAAAAGAGGAGTAGCTATTTTAATAGCAAACTCTGTACAATTTGAATGCCACAAAGAAGTGTCTGATAAAGAGGGTAGATACTTACTAATTAAAGGGAAATTGGAAAATAAACTAGTTACCCTGGTTAATATCTACGCCCCACCAGGAAGTAAGAAAAGTGATTACAAAGATTTATTCAATTTAGTGACACAAGAATCTGAAGGTCTGGTGATATGTGCAGGGGATTACAATGTTGTGCTAAATCGGGATATTGACACTACCAGTGCTGCAACATGTAAACATCGTCTGTCTAATTTTATGAATACAATATTACAAGAGGTGGGACTGATTGATGTATGGAGAACACGTAATCCTCAAACCAGGGACTACACCCACTACTCTGCACCTCATGCCACATATTCGAGAATTGATTATTTTCTAATTAATATTGAAGAACTTCATAATGTTACAGATTGTAAAATAGGTGTGGCAGATGTCTCAGACCATAGTTTGATTAGTCTAGAAATCCGTCTCGATAATAGGAAAATACATACAGCATGGAGACTTAATTTGGCTATTTTAAATAGGGATGAACATGTTAAGAAAATTAAAGAAGATATAAAAATATATATAGAAGACAATGATACCGGAGATGTGAGCCCAACTATACTTTGGGATGCATTAAAGGCAGTCTTAAGGGGAAAACTCATAGCCCTAACAGCAGCACAAAAAAAAGCGCGACTGGCCCTATATAAAAATTTGATAGAAAAACTTAAACATCTGGAGAGGGAACATAAACTACTTAAAAATCCTGAAATTCTAGAAGAAATATCAGACATCAGAAACCAAATTGATGAATTACTAAAAGAAGAAGTAGAAAAAAAGGCTAGGTATATGCAACAAACCTATTACGAATCAGGGCCCAAAGCAACTAAAATACTTGCCAGTAGACTGCGTAAAAAGCAGAGATCAAGGATTATTGATAAAGTAAGAAATTTGGATAGTAACAAATTACACTATATGCCTAATGAGATAGAAAATGAATTTAAAAAATATTACATGAGACTGTATTCACAACCGGCAGCCGCAGACCTTGAGACAATAAAAAAATTTTCTTGACCCGCTGGATCTGCCCTCCATAGGAGATACCCAAAACAAGTTACTGATTTCACAGATTACAGATAAGGAACTAGATACAGTTATTGCCGAACAAAAAACAAATAAAGCCCCAGGAAGCGATGGCTTTCAGGCTGAATTTTACAAAGTTTTCAAAGAAGAACTCAAGCCACTTCTTCTATCTTGCTTCAACTGGACTCTGAATCAGGGAATAGCTCCACCATCATGGGGAGAAGCTATTATAACAATCTTACCCAAAGAAGGAAAAAACAAAGAATACTGCAAGAATTATAGACCCATTTCCCTCCTAAATAACGACTATAAATTGTACGCTTCGATCATTAGCAAAAGACTCCAAAAATTTGTACCAGATCTGATAGAAGTGGATCAAACTGGATTCATCAAGGGACGTCAGGCACAGGACAATATAAGGAGAGTCCTTCACATTATTGACAATGCAGAAAAAACGAATATCAGTACTGTGTTAATTAGCTTAGATCAAGAAAAGGCATTTGATAGCGTAAGCTGGCTCTTCCTATTTGGAGTATTGGAAAAATTCGGGTTTAAGGACAGCTCAATACAATGTATAAGGACAATCTATAATCAACCTACAGCTAGAATCAAGGTGAATGGTAGTCTGACAGATAGAATTCGGCTATATAGAGGTACAAAACAGGGCTGTGTCTTGTCACCAATTCTTTTTGCTTTATATGTTGAGCCACTAGCACAAGCAGTGCGACAACATTCAAAGTTGGAGGGGGTATCCCTTGCTGGACAAAAACACCTTATTGGATTGTTTGCTGATGACGTTATTATTTTTCTACGAAACCCTGACAAGTGCTTCCCAATTTTGATGCAACTATTCCATACCTTTGAATACTTATCAGGCTATAAAATTAATGTATCCAAAACACAAATTCTATCATTCAATTATATACCCTCCCAAAAGATCAGAGACGAATACAAATTAAATTGGCACTCGAACAACATGAAATATTTGGGCGTAACCTTGACAAAATCATTATCAGATATGGCGGACATAAACTATAATCAGGTGGAGGGCAACATTAGAAAAGATCTAGAACGGTGGTCGGCAACACCTACAAACTTCTACTCAAGAATCCAAATAATAAAGATGAATGTTCTCCCAAGACTGTTATACATGTTTCAGTCACTCCCACTTCCTATATCTCAAAAAAAATTCAAAATATGGGACAAGATGATATCAAGGTTTATTTGGGGTGGGAAGAAGCCCAGAATAAGACTAACAACACTGCAACTCCCGAAGCGCAAGGGAGGGATGGCCTTGCCGAACCTAAGGGAATACTTCTATGCAGCCCAACTCAGACCACTTGCTGGTTGGTGTAGACCAGAATATGAGGCAAGATGGAAGGAAATTGAGAAAGAAATCGAGGGAAACAACATTCAGATTTTTATCTCTGACAAACATTTAATGACAAAGAATAAAAGTGGAATGAATCAAATTGTGAAATTTACATTAGACATATGGCACACAGTAATAGAAAAATGTCAGTTAAAAGAACAATTATTTATACTCAGATGGTTTAGACATGATAAAAATTTCAAGGCAGGACAATTGGACCAAACATTCAAACAGTGGGAACTAAAAGGGATTACAGCAGTTTGTACCCTTATGAAAAACGGAGGACTAATGAGTTTCCAACAACTAAAAAACAAATACAAATTGGAAAATAGAGATTTCTTTAGATATTTGCAAGTTAGGGACTACTACGCAAAACAAATAAAATCTGACTGGCTTGGGAAACCACTGGGGGTTGTCGGAAAAGTAAAAGATTGCTATGAACATAAACAATTTAAAACTATTTCCACCTTCTATAGGTCATTAGAAGAAAATAGACAAGATTCAACACTCTATATTAAAAAGAAATGGGAAGTTGAACTGACCATAAAAATAACAGAGAAAGAATGGCTCAATATGTGTGAATTGCAACACAGTACAACTAATTCGCCGTTGTGGAGGGAATTTTGTTGGAAAAATTTGACACGTTTTTTCATTACACCCAAAATAAAAAGCAAACTGACCTCAAGTTTACAAAATTGTTGGAGATTGTGTGGAGAAATGGAAGCGGATCATTCTCATGTATTCTGGAAATGCATTAAAATTAAAAAGTATTGGGAAGACTTAAAAATGAATATGGATAATATTTTGAGTTATACATTCCCAAATACTTGCCAAGTGATGTATCTAGGAAACATAAAAGAATACATACAAAAAGAGGACGTGTATTTAGTCAAAATAATTCTGGCCGCAACAAAAAAAGCAATTACAAAGAAGTGGTTACATCCAGATCCTCCCACCCAGCGGGATTGGATCAGTATTGTAGAGGATATCTCAGAGATGGAAAAAATAACACTCAACATTAGACTGATGGGAGGTAAATACGACAGACTATGGAGGAAGTGGAAAACATTCAGAAGTGACACAAATGAAATAACATAATAGGTTTTCTTTTTTTTTCTTTCTGCAATGTGATAAATGGAGAAAGATATGTAAACTCCAGACTCTGTTTGTTTATATGTATGTCTGTTTGTTATTTTCTTTACTGTATGTCCACAATGTCAAAATAACCTAATAAAAATCAAAGTTAAAAAAAAAATGAATGAATGAGGAATAGGACCCCCCCCGACTTACACACACAACAACAAAGACAACACAAGGGAATACAGTCGGAGATCGGCAGCGTTGGGAGAATGACACTGAAAAAATTTACACAACAATGGGAAAAGTACAAGAGGAAAAAAAGAGACCTCTTCACACGCTGGGCAACCTATGGGAGGACAGCATGAGAACAGGAAACAAAAAAAACTCCTCTGCACAGAGAGCACATTAATGTCCACATCACAACATCAGAGCACATGACAAGCCACAGGGGATGGATAGGGTGGTGGGGGGTAATCCGAAGGAACACAGCAGTCGTCCTGCCCCATGCTATCATTTCAGCGCGGCACACAGACCCGCTGTCTTCCCCCGCAGGAACAAAGCATCGAAGGCGTTTGGAAGGGAGGGGGGAGTGCGTGCTTATCAGTGTAAGTGTATGTGTGTGCGTGTCCAGAGTTCAGCTGAGACAGTGTCTTTCGGCCTATCAGGCTAAGTAAACAGTCCTCCAGCCGATCCAGGTGTCCTTCATGGGATGGGAAGAATAGTCATCACACAGTCGTTATCAGGGAGTTGTTTTGGTGGGCTCCAGCCTTGGGCCTAGCAGCTGGCGCCGTGGTGACCAAATGCAGAATATTGTTGATTTCTCCTTTATGCGAGCAGCGAATTTAGCACTCTGACACTGGGGCCTCGATTTCCCGTTGGAGCGCTGCGAGCCTCCCCATGATGGTATCAAGCTTCTGTTCCGTGGTGTTGTCATTCTGTTGATTCTGAGACCCCACAGCTGCAGTGAGCCGTTCTGCGATGTTATCCAACTTCCGCTCAAGGGTGTTATTGTGAGCAGGCCCCTCTCTGATGTATCCCATCATACGCTCAATGGTGTTAGTTTGAGTCTTCACGGCAGCTGTAAGCATCTCCAAGGTGTTAACCATTCGGTGTGGGAGGCCGCGCCTCGTCCCATCGCTTCAATTCCAGCGGTCAGCTTAGGGGGGGTTTGAACAGCTGGTTCCGCTCTCTTATTTCTCCGATAAGTCAGGGCCAAGCCAGCTCCGATCAGCAAGAACCCTGTTATCATGGTTCCGAATAGGTAAATATCCTCAGCGTCCTCGATAGACAGTCCCGCCAGGCACAAGATCCTCCAGGTCTGCCACCCATCCATCGTGTATCCGGCAGGGAAAGTCCCTCCAGGGCACTCGGGCTCTCCCGAGCCCAGACTTCTCGTTGAGAAGAGGGTGTCAATAGCATTCAGAGACCAGTTGATCAAATCCATAATTTCCTGTTAGGTTATAGAAAACGACAGTGAGAGACTGTTCCAGGGAAAAGTAGTGCACACAAGACAAGACAGGACACAAGAGGCTAAGCAGGGAAGATAAGGGGAAGGAGGAGAGGAGAAAAGTGCAACCGCCTTCACCGAGAGCCAAGTAGAAAGAAGCTACTTGATCTTTCTGACACACGCACCGGAGCGTCAGCTTCAAGCGAACCATCACTACCTCTCACATCTAAAGGTGTCAAGGTAACTTTGAACTGAGTTCAGTCAATCTGGAGTTTTTCCAAGTTTTCTGTTGCTCTGTGTGAGAGAAGAGCGTTAAAGGCGGGGCTCTCCAGAGTCCAGCAAAACAGGAAACCACAGCTGGGTGTGTGTAAGTGTGCAAACCAATAGAATGCATCGTGGTGGGGGGGCATCACGGGCAAGAAAAAAAATAATAATCGGTCGTACCCATGCTTCCCCGACGTCATGCCAGCGCATATTGGGAAATTCGTAGGCACCGATCGGTTTTCTATCAGCCATTTGCTGGGAGTAAGGGCGCCCTCCGTTTGCGAGATGCGCCTGCTGCTGGCGGCACAGGGAGGAGAGGGCGGGGTGGCGGGGAGTCTCTGGCTGGCTGGAGCGGCATCTAATAACCAACTCGCAAAACAAAATAAAAACAACACAACAAACAGATATTATGATACAGACTTATAATCTGCACCGATGTTCTTTCTAAATTCTATAAAGTGAGCGCGAGAGCCCTCGGTGCGCCTGCGCGCTGCTGAAGTCAAAGTAAACTTTATTGTTATCTCCGCTACAGACAGTCCAGCATATAGAGAGACGAGACGACGAGGCTGCAGTTACAGCGGTGCAAGTAAACAAACAATAAATATAAGAAGAGTAAGAAAATAAATCTACACTTTAGGACTCGGGGTAAAGGATCAATAACAATTTAAATTTATAATTTACAGTTTGATGATTTAAAGTCTCACACAACCCGTCAAAAGGGGCGGGGCCGGCTGCTTCCAAGTAGAGCACATTTCATTTATAATGATGTAAATCCAAGCCCATCATGGATTCACGATCTGAATCCTGGGTTGTGTGAAATCCCAGAAATCAACCTTAAACAAAGTGAATCTGTGAACTAAGGTGTAGGTCTGTTAGGTTAATTGTGCTGATCCTCGGGTTGGGGGATTTGTGTTTGTACTGGAGCACAAAATTCAAACCAATGGAAGATGGACAACAAAAGTTCAAAGCCATCAGGTGCTCAGGTTAGAAAAAAGAGAAAAGATGCAGGTAAGCAGACGTGTGATTGGATAATGGCAGGTCATCCTGAATCAGACTAAACTCCAAACAATACATTATGTTACAGATTTTAATATTAATTAGTCATTGTTACTTGTTGATTTGTCCTTTTCTCATTGTGTGACGAATTATGACGACTGTTTGGTAGCTGTTATTGTCTCTCTCTCTCTCTCTTCATGTGTGTTTCTCTGGTGAAACAATAGTTTTGTGTTAATGTTAGGGCTGCACGATTTTGCATAAAATGAGAATCACCATTTTTTGGCTTAGAATTGAGATCATGATTCTCTTATAACAATAAATAAACATAAAACAACAAATGTCTCTCGTTTTGTTGTTGCAGCAAAATGTTGTCCTGCTTGAAATTCCGTCTCCACCATTGCTCGACGCTGCGTGTACAGAGCAGGTAGTGCGACAATAGAAAAATAGTTGCGGGACGGCACTGTGTAGCGTTTGTCTAGGGTGTTGATCGTTTTCCTAAATCCCTCGTTTTGCACAGTGTTGATGGAGCCATATCTTTGGTCAGGTGATAAGTGATAGCCTCCGTAATGTCTTTGTGCCTGCGGGAGTTCGACGTGTATAGGGAAGCGCTGTATAAGGTTCCCGTTATTGATGTTTGGGTGGTTGACCGGGACGGATTTTCTCCTGTCACTTTCTCGTCATCCCTGACGTGCTCTCCGTTGTTGTTTCCCTGCTAATTTTAGCATCACACGGCACAGCTTCTGTATAACGTGGTATAAGGCTCCGCCCTTGTCATTTGTTGAGCAGGAAGAGTGAGCGCTTGTTTTCATGCAGAGTACGTCCCGGATCAAAATGTGGTACATTTGATCCCTGTTGTCTTTGCTTGATGATTGGTTTGAGTCTTGACAATCCACATTGCTGGCGTTGCATCTTTCAATGCCAGCAATGGCAGGTATCAGTGCTCAAACCTTTTGTGTTTGTTTCCAACAAGTTGCCCACCTCGGGAAACAAAAATGTGTTCTTTTACTTGTCAGATGAACATATGAGACACTTTGACTCTTCAGTGCAGTGTGGAGCCTAACAAAGATCTGTTTTGTGTCCCAGCTGATCAGCAGGAGGAGGAGAGTCTGACGGAGCAGCAGAGGAACATTTTCATCTACTTGGACTCAGCTCAGCCACTACAGAGGAAACAATGAGCTCAACACAGAAGGTGACAGACAGAGCAGGACCATATGACCAAAGATATTTATCACCATATACATTTGAACATTTGCCATAACGATGTAGCTGACGATAGAATTGACACCAGACAAAATACTTTACAGCTGCACAACTTTATTAAAAAGCCATCAATGTATTTTCACTGAAACAAGCAGCTGTTGTTTATGTGCATTAAAGTTATATAAAAATGTAACAGTGCAAATGCAAATTCCTCGCTGACAGTTTAACCAAAAGGCGTTTCCAGTGGAAACTGGCCGACACATCCTGAGCATAACCATGTATAATATCCACTAAACTTCAGAAGAGGTTATACAGTCGTGGCCAAAAGGTTTGAGAATTGCATAAATATTGGAACCTGGAGAAGTTGCTGCTTAAGTTTTTATAATAGCATTTTGCCTGCACTCCAGAATGTTATGAGGAGTGATCAGATGAACTGCATCGTCCTTCTTTGCCATGAAAACGAACTTAATCCCCAAAAAGCCTTACCACTGCATTTCATTGCTGTCATCAAAGGACCTGCTGAGACCATTTCAGTGATCGTCTTCTTAACTCAGGTGAGAATGTTGGCGAGCACGAGGCTGGAGATCATCATGGCTGTATCCCGATTCAGGTTCTGCAGCTTTAAAGTCCTCAAGGGCCGCGTACTCAAAGACCACTAAGGCCGAAGTGCGAGGCTCGTAGGCTTGTGAAATGGGACGTCTAGCCTCCGTCGCGCTGCCCAGGTTGCCTAGCAACCATGATACTAACAGCTGGAAACGTTTCATACAGCTTTGTTTGACAGAAATGAAGGAGAACATATTTAGTTCATTTGTTTCTACATGAGCTCTGTGTGATTTGATGAGTATCTGAGGCTGAGACCACAGGACTGTGAAACATGATTGTTGGGCTTCATTTCTGTGCTGAACAGTCGTTTAAGATTAGCTGTAAATAACAATTAGCTGATGTTGTTCATGAGACTAAAGTCATCTCACTGTGGTAATGTAAATATAATATGGCCAATATTATAGTTATTATATTAATCACTTCACTCACAGACAAGTATCTGTGACAGTGTGTATACAGATGTATCATGTATAAGAGACAAATATTGTTCGTTTAATATGTTGGTACTAAATGTGGCTGAATGCTTACATATATGTGTAAAAAGCAAATGTAGGAGCTGTGATAACTGTCTGATAGAATGAAGAGTAGACTGATATATGAAATATTCCTTTATTGGGTGAGAAAATCAGACCATGTCATAACTGCTTTAAGTCACAAAGAATAGATATCAGAGCCTTAAACGGGCTGACTTCTGCTAAATGGGTCAAACTGGGCAGAAAGTCTACAAACACATAACATCCTTATAGAATATGATGTAACACTATAGATCAACTTAGCTCAGAATATATAAAGCATATAAACAGTTACAGCAATATGATGCAACAAACACAGCAGCTACTGATCCAAAATACTCAAAGCTTCATAGAACTGAAACCAACATTTATTTTTAGCTCCATTCTGCTGCTGATACAGACTTTAGGTTTCTGAACATTAAACTTGTTGCTGCCTTTCATAGTGTGTAACTTGAAGGCCCTGAGTACTTTCTCCCACACTGAAAACACTGGGATGATCACATTATTTGAACATTACCTAATAAGACTGATTCAGCACAGACAGTTATGTTAAACTTTCCTAGCAGTCCTTCACAAACAGGGAACAGTCTGTCTATTCTCTCCATCTGTCAGCTGCTGCTGGCTCTTCCTCCTCCTCTTCCTCACACACTGCTGAGTTTGTCCTGGTGGATCATCAGGGGTGCAAAGCCTCACAGATGATGTGCAGCAGTGGCTCCCTCAGTCTGTCCTCACTCTGGACACTTGCAGTCGTCACACATGGAAATCAAATGTGTGATAAGCTGCAGGATTCAAACACAAGTGTAACTTATAAACACATGTTCATACTTTTATTCCACAATCAGAGAGAAAGAAACAGAGAGAGAGTGCAGGACAGACAGACAGGTGACAGTCTCAGGTGTACACACTGCTACACAACAGCACCAGAGAAGCAGGATTTAGTGTTTGTGTTATTACGAGTGTAAACAAGAAGAGTTCCAGATGGTGCAGTGGACACATGTGTGACTGCTGTGATTAAAGCATCTTTCTTTCAGCTTAACGAGTGAACCGTCAGCTCGTTCAAACACACGTTAAAGTGCGTTTGGCTCGACACCACCGAACAGAGGCAGCAATATAACACAGCTAACATTAACAGTGCAGTGAATCCTGCTTGTGCCGTGATGTTCAGGACTGCAAACCGAGCAGCATCACTGACTTTCAGCTTGTTGTGTTTGTGGATATATGACTGACTTTAATTATCCACAAAATCATCACATTCTCTGTCAGATTAAGGTCGACTATTGAACAGCGTATATTTTAAAGGCTTTAAAACCAAGTTAACGCTGAAAGTACAAACATCACTAATGTCACATAACTCTGCCGACAAGGCATAGCTATGGCTATGAAATGCTCTTTGTGTATCACTTCTTCATTATGAAAGATGTCATTAATGCACTAGTAATGTCTCATCTGGAGTATTGTTCAATCATTTGGTCAGCAGCTAATAAGACAGATCTTAACAGACTTCAGTTAGTCCAGAATAAGGCATCTAGATTAGTGTGAAGATGTTCATACTGATAAAATGCATAATAACCTTTCTTGGCTTCCTGTACAGGCTAAAATATTCTATGGCTTACTTGTAGTTCTAAAGAAAGCAATTCTGTTAAACACACCACATTTATTCTGCTCAGCTGCAGTATCCAGATGAAATACATCATCATATTACACAGTTTTCAACAAGCTGCAATTTAGTAAATGCTCGAGTTAAAAGTAACGTTTTGTAAAACTGTTACATTTAGAGCAACTTTTAAGTGGAATAAGTTGCCTTAAAAAATTAGAGAATTATTCAAAACTTCAATGAACACTTAAAAGCCGATTTACAGAGCTTTTAGTTGTTGTAAATATTGTAAGACACGATTTGTTTTTGAAATTTGTGTAATGTGCCTCAATGTTATTGATATTATTATTATTATTATTATAATTTCTGGGGGCGAGGTCACTGAGGCAGTTAAACAACTCCTTGGTGGCAGAGCCCCTGGTGTTGATGAGGTCCGCCCCGATTTCCTGAAGGCTCTGGACATTGTAGGGCTGTCCTGGTTGACACGCCTCTGCAATGTTGTGTGGAGATCAGGGGCAGTACCTGTGGACTGGCAGACCGGGGTGGTGGTCCCCATCTTTAAGAAGGGGGACCGGAGGGTGTGTTCCAACTACAGGGGGATCACACTCCTCAGCCTCCCTGGGAAAGTCTATGCCAGGGTGCTGGAGAGGAGAGTTCGTCCGTTAGTCGAACCTCGGATACAGGAGGGACAATGCGGTTTTCGTCCTGGTCGCGGAACACTGGACCAGCTCTTTATCCTCTCGAGGATACTTGAGGGTGCATGGGAGTTTGCCCAACCAGTCTACATGTGTTTTGTGACTTGGAGAAGGCATTCGACCGTGTCCCTCGGGGTGTCCTGTGGGAGGTGTTGCGGGAGTATGGGGTGTCTGGCCCATTGCTACGGGCCATTCGATCCCTATACAACCGTTGCAAGAGCTTGGTTCGCATTGCCGGCAATAAGTCGGACTCGTTCCCGGTGGGTGATGGGCTCCGCCAGGGCTGCCCTTTGTCTCCGGTTCTGTTCATAATTTTTATGGACAGGATTTCTAGGCGCAGCCAAGTGGCAGAGGGCTTTCGCTTTGGTGGCCTCAGAATCTCATCTCTGATTTTTGCGGATGATGTGGTTCTGTTGGCTTCATCGGGTGAGGGCCTCCAGCTCACACTGGAACGGTTTGCAGCCGAGTGTGAAGCAGCGGGAATGAGGATCAACACCTCCAAATCTGAGGCCATGGTTCTCAGCCGGAAAAGGGTGGAGTGCCCACTCCGGGTCGGGGATGAGTTCCTGCCCCAAGTGGAGGAGTTCAAGTATCTCGGGGTCTTGTTCGCTAGTGATGGGAGAAGGGAGCCGGAGATCGACAGACAGACTGGGGCTGCAGCTGCAGTAATGCGGACGCTGCACCGGTCAGTCGTGGTGAAGAGGGAGCTGAGTGTAAAAGCGAAGCTCTCAATTTACCGGTCGATCTACGTCCCTACCCTCATCTATGGCCACGAGCTGTGGGTAGTGACCGAAAGAACGAGATCGCGGATACAAGCGGCGGAAATGAGCTTCCTCCGAAGGGTGGCTGGCCTCTCCCTTAGAGATAGGGTGAGAAGTTCGGCCATCCGGGAGGGGCTCAGAGTAGAGCAGCTGCTGCTCCACATCGAAAGGAGCCAGCTGAGGTGGTTCGGGCATCTGATAAGGATGCCCCCTGGGCGCCTCCTGGGCGAGGTGTTCCAGGCATGTCCCACCGGGAGGAGGCCCCGGGGCAGACCCAGGACACGCTGGAGAGATTATATCTCTCGGCTGGCCTGGGAACGCCTTGGTATTCCCCCGGACAAGCTGGAGGAGGTGGCTGGGGAGAGGGAGGTCTGGGCCTCTTTGCTTAGTCTGCTACCCCCGCGACCCGACCTCGGATAAAGCGGATGAAGATGGATGGATGGATGGATATTGTAAGACATGATTTGTTTTTGAAATTTGTGTAATGTGCCTCAATGTTATTGATATTATTATTATTATTATTATTGATTGCTTATATTTGAACAATTGTGAAACCTCACTGTGGATGTAAGAGTGAAATTATGTGGATATCTTGAATCCACTTTATTGTGTAATATTTTATGTGAGTATTTGACGGAAGACGAGCAACATCTGTTGTGGAAGCTAACAGGGTTCCTTTAGAATAAACAAACATAGGATTTATTATCACTGAATAATTATGTATAAATCTATACAAATTATAGAAATATGTAATAGGAAACAACAAAATAATCTAAATTATAAAATAATGTGTGTGTGTGTGTGTGTGTGTGTGTGTGTGTGTGTGTGTGTGTGTGTGTGTGTGTGTGTACAATCAGGAGGGATGGGCATGATTTTAGTGTTTGAAGAGTCATGAATTATCTTTAACAGCAGGTTGGATGTAATGTGTTAGAACTACCAGCAGGTGGGGATAAGAGACCTTTAAGGTGTTTGGTGCCACGCTCCACCTTCAGGTTTAAAACTAGTGTTAATGGAGTTTGAAGGTTGAGTTTGTTCCACGACTGCATTTCACTCACTGCCTCTGTTTGTATCTCTGTCACTGCAGGACCAACATGGAGCCAGAAGTCAGCGCTCTCAGGAGGCCGACAAACCTCACAGAAGAAAGGGAGAGAAAAAACACACCTGTGACGAGTGTGGGAAGGGTTTTACTGTGAGGGCTTCACTAAAACGGCATCAGGTCATCCACACTGGAGAGAGACCGTTCAGCTGTGACTTGTGTGGGAAGGGTTTTACTGTGAGGGCTAATCTAAAACAACACCAACTCATCCACAGTGGAGTTAAAGCGTACAGCTGTGATCAGTGTGGCAGAGCTTTTACTCGCAGTAGCCACTTACAGAAGCATCTAGTTACCCACTCTGGAATTAAGGCATACAGCTGTGATCAGTGTGGGATGGAGTTTACTGAGAAGACTTCACTAAAACAGCATCTGGTCATCCACACTGGAGAGAGACCGTTCAGCTGTGACTTGTGTGGAAAGTCTTTTTCCTTGAAGGGTTCCCTAAAAAAACACCAAGTCATCCACAGTGGAGTTAAAGCGTACAGCTGTGATCAGTGTGGCAGAGCTTTTACTCACAGTAGCAGCTTACAGAGGCATCTAGTTACCCACTCTGGAATTAAGGCATACAGCTGTGACATCTGTGGAAAAAATTTCAGCCAGAAAGGGAGCCGAAATGAACACCTACGCATTCACACCAGACATGATGTGTACTGCTGTGAACAGTGTGGCAAATACTTTACAACAGACGCACACTTACAACAACACATGTTTACCCACACTGAGGAGAGACCTTATCAATGTGCCCTGTGTGAGAAGACTTTTAAATCTCCACATGACCTGAGACGACACCAACAGATCCACACCAGAAAGAGACTCTACAAGTGCAGCTACTGTGAGGTATGTATTTATATTGTTATCTTGTCATTTTAGCCTGACTGTTTGGAACAACTCTGCTCATTAAACTGTGTTAGCATGTTAGCAATTCTACTGCATGGAAAAGCAGCTCTGAGTGATTATTCAGATTTTCCTTTCAGTTATGATTTTAGTATTACTGTAGTATTATGGTGGTAGTATTGTAGTTATTGCAGCCCAGTAAACTGAGTGTGTTAACTGAAACAGTCAAATGTAGTTGGACGTCTGCAGAGATGCTCTTTATTTCAGGCGACGTTCAGGATACAAATGTTGAAGGACTGACTTACACTGTCTTTGTGTCTTTGTTTAGAAGCAGAGCGACACAGATGGATCCAGTTCTCAACCCTGTCATCACTGTGGTGGTGGGAAAGACTTTCATTGTGACCTCTGTGGAAAAACTTTCAGTCGGCAAAAGACCCTAAAAGTACATCAACATAGACACACTGGAGACAAACTGAAATACTGCAAAGAATGTGGGAGAAGCTTCACCACAACAAATCACTTAAAACAACATGAACTGATTCACAGTGGGGTTAAAAAGCACCTCTGTGATCAGTGTGGGTCATCCTTCACCACTGAAGGTCAGCTTAAATCACACAAACGAGTCCACACAGGAGAGAAACCACACAAGTGCAGACACTGTGAGAGAAGCTTCTCACAGTCAGGTCATCGTAACAGGCATGAACGTGCACACATGGAAGGAAACTACAGCTGTGACCAGTGTGACAAGAGCTTCAGGAATCTCAGTTCATACTCTGCACACAAACGATCCCACGTTACTAATAAACTGTTTCACTGTTACCAATGTGCCCAAACATTCACCTCATTGTCTGCTCTGTGCAAACATCAGCGCGATCACTCAGGGCTGAAATCACTCCCATCACTGGATCACAGTGAATCTGAAGACACAGAAAGATCCTCTGGTCAGACTCAAAAAGCTTGAGATCAGGCTCCACAGAGTTCAGATAGAATCATTTAAACTTGTGTTGAACTGAACTGGTTGCTGGGATGAACTTCTATATAATACAGATCTTAATACAGATTTTAACTACCTGTTCCTTGATTCTTAACATTGTTGCACCTATCAAAATGAAACGCCCCAGAACTTACTCACAATGTTGGTTAAATGATTCTGTTCGTGCTTTACGACGTATATGTCGGCGGGATGAGAGGAAGTGGAGGAATGATAGACTCCAGTCATCATATGACATTTTACGTATTAGCCGCTCGAAGTTCCAAACTGCTGCCAGAATGGCTAAAGCAGCTTTTCTCTCTAAAATTATTACCACTAATGGTGATAATCCTCGAATTCTATTTAAAAATTTTAACTCTGTGGTGAACCCCTGCCCTTCTATGCCACTGCCGTGCTCCACGGGTCTTTGTGAAAAATTTTCAAACTATTTTTTAGATAAAGTTTTATCTCTTAAATCTACTCTTCCTTTGGTGACTGATAGTATGTCTATTCCTGATTGTTCTGCTACTCTTTATCAATTTGAACCCGTTTCACTCTCTACTCTGAAGCGTCTAATTGATAAACTGAACAATACTAATTTTGTACATGATGTTCTTCCATCCCGTATAGTCAAGGATTGTTTTAATGCAATTGGACCTTGTTTATTGTCCATATTGAACCTTTCCTTGCTTTCTGGCTATGTACCTTCAGCTCTCAAACAATAATTCAAACAAACAATAAGCTATAATTCAACCTGTTCTAAAAAAAAAAGGAACCTTGATCATAGTGATTTTGCCAACTATAGGCCGATTTCTAAGCTTCCCTTCCTGGCTAAAATTCTTGAGAAGGTGGTTCTGCTTCAACTGTAGATCTACCTGGATGAGAATAATATAAATGATAAATTTCAATCGGCCTTCAAACAACATCACAGCACTGAATCAGCGCTGCTTCGTGTTTTCAATGATCTTTTACTAATGGCTGACAATGGACACCCCTCTGTCCTAGTGCTATTGGATCTTTCATCGGCATTTGACATGGTTGACCATAACATCCTATTGGCGAGACTAGAGCACACTGTAGGCATTAAGGGCGCTGCCTTGGATTGGTTTAAATCTTACCTCTCCAATCGGCTCTCTTCGGTACATTTGGCCACATCCTCTTCTTCGGCTGTACCTGTTTGCTGCGGTGTCCCCCAGGGATCTGTGTTAGGCCCTACCCTTTTCTCATTGTACATGCTTCCCTTAAGTGCTATCTTTGAGAAATACCACATTGCTTTTCACTATTATGCGGATGATATCAAGATCTATTTTGAGTTAAACGATGATCTTGCTCTGTCTTTGAATAGCTTTCGAGAATGCATGTGTGAGGTCAAGAAATGGCTTTTGGCAAACACTCTTATCCTTAATGATAAGAAAACTGAAATTATGATTTTTGGTAGTAATGCCCTTCGTGCCAAACTTCGGGATGCCTTTGGTTTTCTCACTAGTTCTTTCTCTGACACTGTTAGGAATCTGGGTGTCTTATTTGACAGCTCATTTAAACTTGATAAACAAGTGTCTGCTGTTGTCAGATCCAGTTTTTACCAGCTTCGCCTTATTTCTAAGGCCAGGCAGTATATCCCGTATAAAGACCTAGAAAAGCTCATCCACACCTTTGTAACGTCAAGGCTAGATTACTGTAATTCACTTTATTGTGGTCTCCACTCTACCCTTTTACATAGATTACAGACAGTTCAGAATGCTGCAGCACGCATTCTAACTAAAACCAAGAAGTTTGCCCACATTACTCCTGTCCTAGCTGATCTGCACTGGTTGCCTGTCAAATATCGTATTAAATTTAAAATTTTGTTGTTTACTTTTAAAATTACCAATAACACTGCACCAAGCTATCTTAAGGAACTTTTAAACCCATATGCTCCTGCTAGGGCTTTAAGGTCATCCTCACAGTTACTGTTGGTTCAGCCCAGATCTCGACTGAAATCTAGAGGTGATTGATCGTTTGCTCTAGTTGCACCGGAGCTGTGGAACAATCTCCCGATTGGCATCCGGGCGTCTGATTCTATTCATTCTTTTAAATCACGGCTCAAAACATATCTGTTTAAACTTGCCTTTTCTACCAGTTAAATGCTGGCTTGCTTGCAGTGACCTATTGTATTAAATTCTCTGCTATCTTTCCATTATTGGTGTCTTTTATCATGGTGGTACAGTCTTACCTTGCTATAACCTATGTGCTGCAGTTTACTCTTATTGGTGGCTTTTATCTGTGAACATAATCCGTTACTTTTATGAATTTGATGTTAATGTGTGAACTGTTTCCCTGCTGGATAGTGATCCACTGTAACTCTGCTCCTCCTTCCTGTTTAGGATTTCTGTGGCTGAAGTAAAATTCCCTCCATCCATCACTTATCCCAGCTAACCCAAAGTGAAATAAAGTTTTGCTGGTCTTAAAAAAGCATTACAATAATGGCCATTACCAATGCAAACTGAATGATACAGAAGATGAAAGAAGAGACTTTGATCAGTTAATAAAGCTCATGATCTTACGTTGGTCAAATATGATGCTCTAAATCAGAATCATCAGAATCAGAATACTTTATTGATCCCTGGGGGAAATTATTTTTTGTTACAGTGCTCCATTTTAAACCAACATTAAGACAAGACAGACAATACGCTAACTAAGAATAGTACAATATATACATATATATACATACATACATACATACATACATACATACATACATAAGTCACTTATAAATAAATATTTGGAAAAGAAACATGTGTAGCTGTAGCAGCAAACAGTGTGTTAAGTGGATGCGTTGTACAGGGAGATGGCCACAGGCAGGAATGATTTCCTGTGTCGTTCAGTGGTGCTTTTCGGTAATCTCAGTCTCTCACTGAACGAGCTCCTGTGACTGACCAACATGTCATGGAGTGGGTGGGAGGTGTTATCCAACATTGTCTTTATCTTGGACAGCATCCGCCTCTCCGACACCACCTTGAGGGAGTCCAGCTCCATCCCCACAACATTGCTAGCCTTACGGATCAGTTTATTAAGTCTGTTGGCATCTGCGACCCTCAGCCTGCTCCCCCAGCATGCAACAGCATAGAGGATCGCACTGGCCACAACAGACTCATAGAAAATCCTCAGCATTTTCTGGCAGGTGTTGAAGGACCTCAGTTGCCTCAAAAAATAGAGACGAATCAAATCAAATAAAAGTTTGAAAATAAATGATGTATTTTTAAATGCTGCAACAAATGTTCACAAAAAGTAACTATAATTAAAACCAGTTAAACAAAATCAAATGTTTGAATCATGCTTAACCAAATGCCAGGCTGGAGAGCTGAACCTAAAGTATACGTAGAAAGATTTGAACATCTGGGCCCTATTTCAGGAAGCCGGTTTAGAAAACTCAGAGTGAAAAACGATACTCAGGGTTGAGTAACCCCGAACTGTCCAACTTGGAATATTCGGTTTCAGAAAGGCCGATAACAAGTAGTTCAATCAACGCGGAGTTGCTTTAACCCCAAGTCAAGCGCGCGGACGAGGATACATAAAGCCCTGTTTAGTGGAGCACAGATTAAGCGAGTCACCATGGAGACGGAGGGAAAGAAGGCGCGGTCAATGTATTTTACAGCGCTTGACGCCGAAATTCTGATGGCAGCATATGCCGATAACATGCAAATTCCGCGGAAAAAAGTAACACAGCCTCAGCTGCAAAAGAAAGGGAGCATGCATGGCAAAACAAAGCCGACAGAGTCAATGCGTGAGTGTTAATTTAAACATTGATCTAGGGATTTCCACCCATTTAACACGTTATTTTATTATATGTTATTTTATTTTTTATTCTATACATTTGATTTTGTGATGTGATTTGAGCGCAGGTGCAACCCAACAGGCCCCAAACGTTCCTGGCAGCAAGTAAAAATGAAATATAAAAATATAGTCCAAACAGGTAAGGTGTAATTGTATTATGAGCCATAGTGCTTGGTCTGTTTGTCCTATGTAAATCAATTGCAGTTAGAGGCTACATTAATTTTCTTTCTGTAAGCACTTATTGAAATTATCTGAGCACATTACAAGTACATATTTGCTTACTCTGTATGCTCAAATGTGGCCCGTTATAGCCAACAGAAAAAAAGCGGAGGCCCGAAAAACAGGTGGGGGTCCTCCACCACCACCACTCACAGAGCCTGGCCACTTGGCTTCCACATTTGTGATAATGTTGGCAGCATCACATATGATCTTCACAGTGCAGAGAACACAAATTAGCATCCATTACTATAATGGTATAATTTGTTAGTTTGAAATGCTACAGGGAACTATGTACCTGTACATTAATGCTGTGGAAAGACTTCCTGTTCACATAGTCTCCTTCATTTACTGAAGGAGCAATGATTGGAATGCGAGTGCCATCTATACAGCCAATCACGCCTGGGAACCGTGGGAATAAATGTAGAATTTAAGTGGTAGTTCAAATATCACCACATCATGAATTAAGTTTTGTTCATCCTGATACCTGCAATTTTGTGGAATCCCTCTTTGATGAATCTTGTGGGTCTGTGACCGGGGAACACCACAAACCAGTACAGGAGACGTTTCAGTGCAACTGTAACATTCCTGACTGCCCGACAGACAGTAGCCTTGGAAACGTGCTCAGCGTCACCAATATTATACAGAAAGCTCCCGTTTGCAACAAACCGAAGTGCAATACAAATAATATGTACAGAACTGAGAGAATGTCCGCGATGTGTCACATGAGCAATATTAGGCCTGAGGATGTTATTCACGTAAATTATAGATTGTGCTGGAAAACGGTAACGTTCACACAGGAAATCATCAGGGAATGGTAAAATGTCCAAACGCACTCTAATTACTCTCTCCCGGCGGAGAGCTCTGCGGAGAATTCGTGCTTCAACATCTACTGGCTCTTCAAGGAAGGGACACGCCATGTCTGACACTTCCTACAGTCAGGTTTCCGACAAAGAGGCGGGGACAGTCAGGGTTAGTTGAAGTAAACCTGCTAGGGGGCAGGTCGCTTCATGGAGTGTGTCGTCATAGTGACTCACTCAGGATTAATCTAAACTTGCTTTGTGAAACCGAAAACCCAGAGTTTTCATTAACTCAGGGTGTACTTAGTCAGAGTTTGCACTAAACCAGCTTCCTGAAATAGGGCCCTGAGCAGTTTTTAATGTTTTTATCACATATAAATGTCACAGCAGTGGGTCCTGGCCCAATGCTTTGTGTTTTTGGTTTTCTTTGACTCTTGTTTTTCTTGGTTTTTGTTCTTCTTATTTATCAGGCTCTCAGTAATCTTAGTTCTCCCTCCCTCAGTGTTCATTTCAGCCTGTGTTTAGTTTCTGTTCCCGTGTCCCACGTTTCATCGTTTCATGTCGAGTCAGCCCTGTCTCTCTGTTTCCTGTGTCTCCCCAGTCAGCCCCGCCTCCCTCGGGCACTCATGTGTGATACAGAGTAATAAACCTGACTACATTTGCTACACTCTCTTTACTACCTGTTACTTTAAAATTCATACACTAATTATGTCTGCCCATCTCTCTAATGTAAAGGTCAAAGGTCAACATCCCAGTGACGTAAGAATAATCCCAAAGGGGCAAAGGCAGCGGTTAATTTAGCACATTCAGCATTAAGGGTACAGCAAGGATATACTTTTACTTATTGTGGCAGGGGTGTGGTCTCTGGCCTGCTGCAGTGGAGGCTGGTGGCGGGACGTTGGACGGCACAGGTGAGGGTGATGGAGCTCATGACTCTCCCCTTTATAGTGACGGAGGAGACTGGCGTGGGGGAAGCATGTAGTGGAGGAAGCCGAGGAGAGAGCTGGTCTTCATCGTTACCTGGCAACAGTAGCCCTCATCTGACTTTATTGGAGGATATTTACACCAGCAACACGGTTTAGTTTGATATGACGGATTAACAACATGTGCTGTGATATCCTGTTCATCTGTAATAGATACTGGATCTAATCAGTCAGCAGATATTTGATCAGCTTATTTATAATTATACTAGAAACAAATACAACTGTGTTGGTGATTCATGCAAACTTGCATATCAGCCTTTGAAGGTTTTGTAGTATTGAGAACAAAGAGGTTGTGTTAGGGCTGAAAAGCCCGACTTGTTCTCCTCTGCAGGTCATCAAATGCACCACAGAAGTTTGTGTTTGCACAGCCTGTATTTGTTTGATGGCTTTATTATTCTCTGTTCAAAGACAGTAAATGTGGAAAACGTCTCATGTAGAATCAGCTTCATTTAAAATGACTGCAAACATTTAGAGAACATGTGCTGCTGTTTGTCCTACATTTCAACACTGAATGAACCCTGAAAACATGATGGCAGCTGGCAGGTTGGAGTTCACATGAAATATCGGCTGTATGAAGACTGGAAATCTAGATGATAAAAGCATGCAGCCAAACATTTGTGGACATGATTAAACTATCTGATCCAAAAACCAGGAAGTGACACAGCTAGAAAGTGTGTAACAGCTGAAGTCAAATGTAATGCAGAGTTGAATCTGCACTTGGATCCATCTGTGAAAGGTCCACATGTAGGGATCACATGAGTCCTGATGTTTGTCAGTCAGCTTGATAACTCCATCTACTGTGGGCTACATATACTGGGCTGGTAGCTCCACAGTGTTGAAAAGAAACTATTAAATGTGCAAAGTTTAAAATCAGAGGCTCTTCTAACACAGGAGCCATGTTGAGTTTAGATCACAGCCGACCACCGGAAATGGCTGAAATGAAATGGAATGAAGCCCATTGACAGCCAGCAGGTCTAAACAGGAACGAACCCATTTGTATGTGTGGCAATGATGTGGCTGCAGCTGACACAGGATTGGTTCAAACTAAACATCAGACACATTTCACAGAGTTCACAAATAAACTCACGTTTTTATCTTTGAAGATCATCATAAAGTAGAATTTATGGTCCAGTAGAAACAGCAGGAGGTTTGAGCCCTTCTGATGGCAAGGCAAGGCAAGTTTATTTGTATAGCACAATTCAACAACAAGGTGATTCAAAGTGCTTTACAGAGACATTAGAAACAAAAACAAATAAAAAGCATGATTTAAAATTGATTAAAACAAGCAAACAAACTAACTAACTAATTAACAAACAAACAAAACAGTATATAAAATCAAAACAGATCAGAACAGTAGATAAAATCAGTAGTTAAATGTAAGTTTTGAAATTTAAGCTTAAAAGTGTGGATTTGGTGCTTTATTCAAATGCAGCTGAGAACAGGTGAGTCTTCAAACTGGATTTAAATAAACTGAGTGTTTCAGCTTATCTGAGGCTTTCTGGGAGTTTGTTCCAGATATAAGGAGCATAAAAGCTGAATGCAGCTTCTCCGTGTCTGGTTCTGACTCTGGGAACTGATAAAAGACCGGATCCAGATGACCTGAGGGATCTGGAAGGTTCATACTGGGTCAGGAGGTCACTGATGTATTTTGGTCCTAAACCATTCAGAGCTTTATAGACCAGCATCAGAACTTTAAAGTCTATCCTCTGACGGACAGGCAGCCAGTGTAAAGACCTCAGAGCTGGACTGATGTGGTCCACTTTTTTGGTCTTAGTGAGGACTCGAGCAGCAGAGTTCTGAATGAGCTGTAGTTGTCTGACTGATTTTTTAGGTAGACCTGTAAAGATGCTGTTACAGTAGTCAAGCCTACTAAAGATGAATGCATGGACTAGTTTTTCCAGGTCCTGTTGAGACATCAGATCTTTTATCCTTGAAATATTCTTGAGGTGATAGTAAGCTGATTTTGTTATTGTCTTAATGTGTTTTTCTAAGTTTAGGTCTGCATCCATCACTACACCCACATTTCTCGCCTGGTTTGTGGTTTTTAGATGTATAGATTGAAGTTCTCTGGTGACCTGTAATCGTTTTTCTTTGGCGCCAAAGACTATTACCTCAGTTTTGTTTTTGTTTAGCTGGAGAAAATTGTACGGGGCCTTGGTCTCCTGGTGACATTGTGATATATATTTGTGTGTCATCTGCATAGCTATGACAGTTTATTTTGTTGTTCTTTATAATCTGTGCCAGTGGGAGCATGTAAATGTTAAACAGAAAGGGTCCCAAGATGGAACCTTGGGGAACTCCACATGTGATACTTGTCTGCTCAGATGTGAAGTTACCTATTGATACAAAGTATTTCCTGTTTTCTAAGTATGTCTTGAACCAGTTTAGTACAGTTCCTGAAAGACCTGTCCAGTTCTCCAGTCATTTGAGTAATATGTTGTGGTCAACTGTATCAAATGCTGCACTGAGATCCAGTAAAACTAAAACTGACATTTTTCCACTGTCTGTATTCAGACATATGTTATTAAACAGCAGAAACGGGATTTGGAGGAAGATGTTAATAGATTACCGTATTTTCACAACCATAAGGCGCACTTAAAAGTCTTAGATTTTCTTCAAAAAGTGCGGCGCGCCCTATAGCGCAGTGCGCCCTATGTGTTGTAAGGAGGACGTAGTAGAGAACACCATGAGAACGTTAAAGGGTGAAGTGTGGGCGCTGATCGTATATACCGGGACAATCGCACATACCTGTATAAAAGAACAGGTATGTGCATTATGCAGGACATCGTTGTTTTAACAACCCTGAAAATGGCAAAGAGACACGCTTACGAAGCACAGTTTAAACTGAAGGCCATCAGCTACGCGGAGGAACATGGAAATCGAGCAGCGGCGAGAGAATTTAAGGTTAATGAATCGATGGTTCGCAAGTAGAGGAAGCTGGAAAACAAGCTCCGACAGGTCAAGAATACGCAGCTGAGTTTCCACGGACATAAGGCGATTATCGAGCAAAGAACGAGCGGGAGAAGCGTTTCGACGGTCACCATTCGGCTAAAAGCAGTTTCACTTTCACTTTTTATGAAACGGTGCCATTTTTCCATCCAGACCAGGAGTACGGTAGCGCAGCAACTTCCAGCGGATTATAAGGAAAAGCTGGCCATCTTCCGCTCCTACTGCAGCAAACACATTGGCGACAAACACATCCAGCGATGGATGACCGATGGAGACCACAGTTTCACCAAGAGTGGAAGGCAGCGCCGGGCGAGTTACGCCACAATTTGCCAATGGATTGTAGATGCTTGGGCTAACATGGCTGCTGGCACTGTTGTTCGAGCTTTCGCAAAAGCCGGCATCATTTCCGAGGAGCCGCACAGCACAGAAAGTGACTCTGACAGTGAAGACAGTGAACCTGGCATGTTTGATGGCGATTTAGCGCAGCTGTTCAATTCAGACACAGAGGATGAGGACTTCGATGGGTTTGATTGATGATAAAAATGTGAGTACCAAACTTTGTTTTGCTCCTGCTTTATTTTTAAATATGCACACTTGTATGCTTGTGTGTTGTTGATGATGACGATTACCGGCAATAGAAATGTGAGTAAGGTACCGAATTCAGGTTTGCTCCCGCTTTATTTTTAAATACGCATACGGTACTTGTATGCGCCCTATGGTCCAGTGCGCCTTATGTGTGTATTAAATACAGTAAGGGCACACATAACTGAGACTGCGCCTTTTAGCACAGTGCGTCTTATGGTCGTAAAAATACGGTAGAAAGAATTGTACACTGTGAATCAATGCAAGTCTTTCTATATAGACAGATCTGTAATAATCCCTCAGGTAGGTTCCTCTGGGACAGTCACAGATAGAGACACTAATTCTGACATCCTTTGAAAGCCTGACTTTGAATTTTCATCACTCGTCATGCACACAGATGTTAATTCTACATATTCCTGGTACTGAACTCTAAATCAATATGAAGAAAATGCTCCTGCTAATCTGCATCTATGTTGATATCAAATCCTTTTGCAGCACATGGATAAATCTCTATAAATCTTTCAGTCTGATCAGAATGGGCACAGTGTTGTTATTGCAGCTCCCTGATGTTTGAAAAGCTAAATGTCCATTTTAAAGTGCTCGTGTGTAGGATTGTGTTTCCTTCCTTTGTGCAGTTCTTACAGTAAACATGTTTGAATGTTTCCTGTTCCCCTGATGCTTCTTCCTGTTGGATAAAATTGGTTTGAATAACATGTTCTTATAGGTTTTAATGAACTTCAAACTGGGATCCACTTACAAAACTGTCTCATTTTATTGGAACGATCCACATTTGCATCCATTCACGGTACATTTGACATCTGAACACGTTTGTACACATGATGAAAGGACAGATGGTGTTTGTGTGTCCTTCTTAAACTTAGTGTGGATGTTTCATCATGTAGAACTACTTAGAACAAAGTCTTTGGGAACATTTGGAGAACACGTTTAGGAAAGTAACATCCTGGTAGAACATGTTCTTAAAGCAGAGCAGAGCTGCAACATGACTGTGAGGATTCAGAAGAATAAAGTCAGAATACTTTATTATTATGAAGACTAAAGTGCACCTTAATGCTGCCAATGAACACACATGTTCTTTGTGAAAGCATGTGTGAGCACAGCTGACGTGCACCACACTGACCCCACTCGCCCCATTTCTTCATCCACTTCTTGCTCTTGTGCTTGAAATGAGACGCAGCAAAAGTCAGAGGCTCTAAAATCCACAAAAAGGGGGCTCGTTAGATCAGGATACTGGATGTGATCCATAGAAAACATGGATAATACACCACTTTATTTGAAGCATCTGTAGCACTGCCTCAGTTCTGGATGTTTCCACAGACTCCTCTGTGCACCTAAAGGAAAGGTCAAAGGTCAGCAGCACATGTAGTTGGGACAATTCTTCAGTTGCACAAACTCTACAATTTTTTTCCTCCAATGACGACTTTTCACTTGCAGAAATGGTCCTGTGTGATTTCCAGGCTGTGATATAAAAACTAGTTCCTAATGGCAGCGACTCACTCAGTAAACATGTGTTTCCTTCACCAACCTCACACACAGATCCAATAAGATCAGGAAGTGGGCAGTATAGTGTGTTATTTTGTGCTGCACTGCCCAAACTAAAGATCTGCTGAAGTGTTGGAAATGATCCAGATGTTTATTTTGGACGATACAGCAGAAGATCAGACATGAAAGTGGAGATAACACAGAAGACCTGCAGCAAAGGGTCAGAGGTCAGACTGGGCCCCTGGATTCAACAATGAGCCAATGATCATCAAGCAGTGACTAAAGCAGAGCCCTGACGTTCTGACATTCATCACACAGTCAGAACAAATGTCTGCTGATGACTTCATCTCATGAAACGACTGATAGATGTCAGTTCATTGATCAGCTGAGCTGCTGATCTTCATCGTCACAGAAACATTCAGCTTGTTTCAATCAGTAAATAACTCCCACTACTCCCAGTTTGAACTGTTCCCACTCAAAATGCTGTGAGAACAATGATCATTGTAGGACTTCACAAACATCACGTGTTGTTTTCCACATGTAAGATCAGCAAACACACAGAAACGTCCTGTTGCCACACACGGCCTCTAAAATCTCTTCCACGCTTTCTGTCTGAAGTCCACTCTCTGTGTCGGATCCACAGGAAACAACAAGATCTTATTAACATGGTTTTCAATGTGTCTCCTTCCAAAAAGTCCAACCAATGAACAAATGTGTGTATTTGTGGAGGCCGAACAAAAGCATGACACATTTCTCTGTTTCTATAAACTGGAGTCAAACACAAACATGAAGAGTTTCACTGACAGACTCCAAAATGCCCCCACAGTGGATCAAAGGGAAATCCTACAGTGTGGCCAGAGACTCTTAATGGCTCCAACATCAACACATCCACAATGTTGGATCCAGTTGTGCCTCACAGAGTTACTAAGACACACCCTCTGCCAGCATCACAACAGCTCCACCTGCTTCACCTGCCTCCTCAGCATCTGTACACCTGAAGAGAAAAGAAAGGCTCCAACAGCTCAAATCTACAAAGGATTCATGAAGTTTCATCCAACAATAACATGTTTGCCTTCCACAGTGTGCTGTTAGACACCACTGTACCTCTGCCATTTCAAAAAGAGCAGCTTGGGAACATATTAGCTCCAAACACTTTGTGTTTAAGTTCTTTGTTTTCTTTGTGAAGCCGACAACATCTGGAGCTTTGTGACTCATAGAAACATCATTTTGTTCTTTAGATGACAGCAGATTGGGACTGAATAATCAATCACTATCAAACCAATAAAGACAAACATGCTGATTTTACAGGAACTTTGTTGGAGAAGCTGCAAAGACATGAAACTGGTGGAGATCCCAAACCAGTTGATAGTGCTGGTTATTCCAAATAAAGCTGTTTGAGATGAAATGACTTTCTGTCCTGATATATAATAAAGATGTTGTTGTTTTTGAGCCCCTGTATTAAAAGTAGCTTAAAGTCAGCTTGAGTTTGATGTCTTTATGTCAAAGCTGCTCATGATGTTGAGCTGCTGATGGAATAAAAACAGTGAAAAATCTCCTCAATATAAAAGCATGTAGTCCAGACTTAAATGTAGCCTGTTGTTAGCTGAGGTCCACACACAGTGTTTGACAGTGTAAAGTGTGTGAAAGGGCTGCTGGTGGAGCTCACTAGGATGAGCAGGTGACCATGTGCCACGAGGTGGAGAGCAGCTGGCCTGGCTTTGACCCGGGCCACGCCCCCTTTCTCTCTGTTTTGCTGTCACTTATCTTCACTGCTCTGTCCAATAAAGCTGAAAAAGGCCCCGAATCAAAGAAATCTGCTGCAGCCTCTGAAATGTCTTCTGTTTCCTTCCCGACGGCTTTTTCACCGTCAGCCCATCAGACAGTCCAGCAGCATTTATGATGATGTCATGATGTTGAAGAGGCTGCTACGGTGGCCTCCCATGACCCCCAGCCTCATCACAGCTGAGATGCAGACATTTGAAAACATTCAGCAGACAACTGAATAACAGTCCAACACAACAGTCTGTGTGCAGACACACACTGACCTTTCATATAGTTAAAGGAGTCAATCAAACACAGCTGGTTGAGTCATTTCTCTGTGAGTCTAAAGTGAATCTAGTATTTGAAAGTCCACTTCCTGTATTTGTTGTTGAAGACTTCTTCAGCTTCTTCTCAAGGACATCAGCTGCTTGTTTGGCAGCAGAGGCAGTTAAGAAGCTTCCTGAAAAACACTGAACAGTGAGTTCACTGTGGCATATGACAGATTCAGCTTTCTGTGTGCAAATGTGTCTGTGTCGACCTTTCAAATGCTGTTGAATCCAAAACATCAGCGGCTCCTCGGCTGCTCACTTCATGCACTTCTGTCTGTGTGACAGTCCAATGACATCACAGCTGTTTCCAGCCCCAGTGTCTCAGGACTGGACACCTTTAAACATGTCGAGGATCAAACAGCGTCCAGCTAAACACACATGAAACTATCAGAGCTGACAATCATTCCAATAACATCTAATGGTTCATGTATGTAGACACAGGACTACAAGGAAATGGCTCTCAGCATCTGGCTGTGGGAACACATGAGTCCCTGTTTGTGTTCAGATTGTGTGCATGTTTTAGACGTGTGTCACATGTAGAAACACAACAATCCCACAATGACACACAGATGTGTTTGACACAGCTGTGCAGCTGTAAGTTGTTTCTAATGATTCATTGAAGCTCTTCTAACATTCTGGAGACGATCAGTACATGAATCTGTTCAACACGACAACAGTTTGACTTCAGTGTGAACGTTTGCCATTAAATAACCTTCTTCATCCAGCTGACAGCATCTTCATCCTATGATGTTAACAGTTCCTGCTGTTGATGACAAACCTCTGACAGGATCTGCTTGAGGAGCTTTTTCATGTGCAGCTCTCTGAGCTCAGGGCTGAGCTGCTGTTTCATCTTTAAGAGCTGCTGCCTCCTCGCCGGACTTGTTCTCCTCTTCTTCTCCTAATGACACCATTTCTGCTTCATATAAAATTCAATAAAGATGCTGACATGTATCTGTAGCAACAACATCATTGAATCTAGAACAACTGGAGCCAAACCAGTGGCTCTGCTGGGATCACTGGTGAGCCAACACTTCCTTGTTGATGCAGATTTCAGGGCTTCCTTTTGCTCCTCCGTTATAACTGTTCTCTCTTCTCAACACATGATGACACAAAGGAATCAGCAGTGACAAAGATGATGCTGAAGAGAAGCACACACTTCACACATATAACAGACCAGTGCAGTTACACACACCTCTGCTCAACATCAGGCCTCAAACAAAGACACAAAACACTAACTTGACTCTAAACAGAAGAAACGAGCAGCTGTTTCTGTTCTGTGCTTATTTATATTTGACACACATGCTTCTCTTTGTGCAAACACACATCGCACTATAAGGGTAACCTCGCACACAATGATTGGACAGCACAGTGATGATGCTGGGAGATCCTATACGCAGCAACACAGAAACACTGAGAACTTTAAACATTGATTATATTGAGATCAGCAGCCGACCCAGTCTAGATAAAGGCGAGCAGCTGGGACCGCTGCTGCACCACAAACAGGTTTCAGTGTTTCCATGTGTGTGTGTGTGATGTCTTTACTTACACTGGTCAATAGACTTTAGTCAACACATCATTGAAAGGTGTTACACATGAAATAAAAACAGTGTTTGTTCCTCTGAAGCAGCTGCATTATAACCAATCTGCTCCTTTGTGGCCGTTTAAAACAGCCTTAAATAACTGTTGTTATATTTGTTGCAGCTTCTGCTCCTCTTGGACAGACGACTCTGGAAAAGACGTTTTTGAATTTCAGCTTTTAACTGGATAAATATCGGATATATAAACGTCTGCAACAAACTGATTCCAGCTTCTACCTCATGATAGGAATGTTTTTGTGGCTCAAGATGACCTGATATCTTTCATGATGGAGACATTTGACACATGTTTCACATATTATAGACCAACAAGTTCTTCATAGCAGTTTAAATACAGGAGTCACTTTTGGGCCCAGCAGATCAAATCAAAATCAAATCAAATCATATATATATATATATATATATATATATATATATATATATATATATATATATATATATATATATATATATATATATATATATATATATATGTCTCAACGCTGTTTCTCAATAATATTAAAAACCTAAAAACTATTGTTGTGGAAGATAGAAGTCACTGTGACAGCCCTCTGACTGTGGAGGACGTTTGTAATCCTATTTCTGCACATATGGCCAACAAATCTCCCGGCACAGATCAAATCAAATCAAATCACTTTTATTGTCACATCACATGTGCAGGCACACTGGCACAGCACATGCGAGTGAAATTCTTGTGTGCGAGCCCCACAAGCAACAGAGATGTGCAAACACAACAACACAAACGAGCAAAATACAAGAATGGCCAACCTGAAACTAATAAATATATGTACAATATATAATAGTGTATGCATTTCTGGATGTGTATACTAAATATTTTCCTACGTGTGTGTGTGTGTGTGTGTGTGTGTGTGTGTGTGTGTGAGTACACATTTTTACAAATTAAATAGTAAAAAATAATAAAATAAAATATATAAAAATATACAGAGTTGAGACATGTGCAAAACAGCGGCATTACTGTACAGTGTGTAGTGCATAATGTTGAAGTTCCAGTAGTGACTGTGAGGTGTCTATGACGTGTTCAGCAGTCTGATGGCCAGATGGAAGAAGCTGTCTCTCAGTCTGCTGGTACGGGACAGAATGCTGCAGAACCTCCTTCCTGATGGAAGCAGTCTGAACAGTTTATGGCTGGGGTGACTGGAGTCCTTGATGATCCTCCCCGCTTTCCTCAGGCAGCGCTTCCTGTAGATGTCCTGGAGGGAAGCTCACCTCCAATTATCCGTTCAGAGCACCGCACTACTCGCTGGAGAGCTTTGCAGTTGTAGGCGGTGCTGTTGCCATACCAGGTGGTGATGCATCCAGTGAGGATGCTCTCAATGGCACAGTGATAGAAGGTCCTGAGGATGCGGGGGCTCATGCCGAATCTTTTCAGTCTCCTGAGAAAGAAGAGGCGCTGCTGCGCCTTCTTCACTGTTTTGTTTATGTGTACTGACCACGTAAGATCCTCAGCCAGATGTACACCAAGGAACCGGAAGCTGCTCACTCTCTCCACAGCAGCGCCGTTGATGGTGATGGGGGTGTGTACTTCTCTGCACCTCCGGAAGTCCACTATCAACTCCTTTGTCTTTGCGACGTTGAGGGTGAGATGGTTGTCTTGACACCAGTGGGTCAGGGCACTGACCTCCTCCCTGTAAGCCGTCTCATCACCTTTGGTGATAAGACCCACCACTGTAGTGTCGTCCGCAAACTTCACAATGATGTTGGAGTTGTTAGTGGCCGTGCAGTCATAGGTGTAGAGTGAGTATAGGAGAGGGCTCAGTACACACCCCTGTGGAGCACCAGTGTTCAGTGTGATGGGGGATGAGGTGATGCTGCCCAGTCTGACCACTTGGCGTCTGTCAGACAGGAAGCTAAGATAAAACAGAGCCAATATTTCCTTCTTTATTTAAGTGACGTGTGTCACAGATGTGACCTAGTAAAGTGTAGCTGAACATTAGTAACGTTATTAACACTCTCAGCTGGTCCTTGTTCCAGACCTGAAGATCCTCTTCTTTCATTCAGCAGCAGCTTCAGGTCTCTGATGGTCCAGGGCTTGTTGTTGGGAAACAGCCCTGCTGGGATGATGGTGTCCTCACAGAAACAGTCAGTGATGCTGTTGATCTCCATCACAGAGCATGTCCCAGTCTGCAGTCTCAGTCCTGCAGGGCCTCGCTGGCTTCCTGACTCCACCCAGTCAACAACAGGAAGTGTTTGAAGTGCAGGAACAAACTGAGGCTGTGGTCAAACAGGAGTTTTTATCAATCAATCAATCAATCAATCAATCAATCTTTATTTATAAAGCACTTTTCATACAGAGAAAATGTAGCACAAAGTGCTTTACATAGTTAAAAGTAGCCCACCCCACCCTCCAACTCACTCCCCACACTCCCAATACACATATACCCCCCCCCACACACACATACACACACGCGCACACTTAAAGAGTAAAAATTGGGCTGGGCTCGCATGAGCCAAGTGAGGAAACACTATAACAGGGAGCCGTCTGCACCGGGAGCCGGTCACAGACCGCAGCCTTCAGGCTGGGCACACAGCAGGAGGGAGGCCAAGGAGCCCCCCAGCCAGGCTGAGAGGACCCCAGAGACCCAGCAGCCACGGTCAATCACAGCCCCGGTGCAGAGAGCGCCCTCCGAGGAAACACTGGAGATATGACGCAATACGATATATACAGGGTAAAATGATAAAATAAATAAGAACAGGATACAATATAAATATAAATATAAATAGAATAAGAAGATTAAAAAATGAATAAGAATAAAATTAAACAAATATTAGGTAAATCCTAAATTAATAATAGAATAACAGGATAGAATAAATAAGTATAAAATAAATAAACGCTAAGTAAAAGTTAAATTAAAAAGGTGGGTCTTGAGCCTGTTCTTAAAAACATGTACATTCTCTGCGGCCCTGAGCTCCTCCGGCAGGCTGTTCCACAGACGAGGACCATACCACTGAAAAGCTGCCTCTCCGTGAGTATGTGTCCTGACTTTAGGGACAATCAAAAGGCCAGTACGTGAGGACCTCAGGGTCCGCGAGGGTTCGTATGGTAAAAGCAGATCTGAGAGATAAGAAGGCCCAAGACCATTAAGACATTTAAAAACCAATAAAAGAACTTTAAAATGGATCCTGAAACACACGGGGAGCCAGTGCAGCGATTCTAAAACCGGTGTAATGTGGGCCCGCCCTCTGGTCTTCGTCAGCACACGAGCTGCCGAGTTTTGCAAGAGTTGTAAAGTTGAAATATTCTTCTTAGGAAGACCAGAGAGCAGGGCATTACAGTAATCAATGCGACTGGTAATAAAAGCATGCATCAGCATCTCCGTGTTGGCCCGAGAGAGAATAGGGCGGACTCTGGCTATATTTTTTAGATGATAAAATCCAATTTTGGTTACATGTTTAACATGTGGGATAAAACCAAGCTCAGAGTCAAAAATAACACCCAGGTTTTTCACTTGTAGCAAAGGACATAGTGAAAATGCCTCTAATTTGGACAAGAGTTTCTCTGTCTGAGCCTCAGGACCGACAATTAAAACTTCAGTTTTGTCCTGGTTAAGCTGTAAAAAGTTTTCTGCCATCCAAGATCTTATATCCAAGATACAGTTAAAAAGGGCATCCATTGGTCTGGTGTCATCAGGAGACACGGAGATGTACAGCTGCGTGTCATCAGCGTAACTGTGGAAGTTCACTCCATGCCTCCTGATGACACCGCCGAGAGGGAGCATATACAAATTAAAAAGTACAGGGCCTAGAACCGACCCTTGAGGCACACCACATGTCATTTTATGGATCTTAGAGGAGCATGTATCCATACTCACCATAAAAGATCTGTCAGAGAGATAGGAAGTGAACCAGTTGTGTACAGCACCAGAGAGGCCCACCATGTGTTTCAGTCTGTTTAAAAGAATAGCGTGGTCTACTGTATCAAAGGCTGCGCTTAGATCCAGCAGCACCAGCACTGAGAGCTTTTGGGCGTCCCAGTTACATCTAAGATCATTTAAAACCTTTAGGAGAGCAGTCTGTGCTGTGGTTCACCCTAAATCCAGACTGGAATATCTCCAGGATCTGTCTATCATTGAGAAAATCAGTAATCTGAGTAAAAACAAGTTTTTCTAAGACTTTACTTAAAAATGGTAAGTTGGATACAGGTCTGTAGTTATTAAAATCATTACAATCCAAATTGCTCTTCTTCAGAAGGGGCCTCACCACCGCCGTTTTAAAGGCAGCAGGGAAGACACCCAACTGAAGAGAGCAATTCATCATGTATAAAAGCTCAGCCTCAAAAAATCCATAAAGTGTTTTAAAGAGTGAAGAAGGGATTGGATCTAAAAGACATGTGGTGGGTCTCACTGTGGAGAAAACTTTCTGAAGGTTCTCAGCATTAACCAGGACAAAGCTGTCCAGTGTCTCCTCAGGTACAATCGAGCCCTCAGATGTGTTTAAAATCATATCGCGATTAGATAAAATATCAGATCTGATGGCGCTGACGTTTCCCCTGAAGTGGTCTGCAAACTGCTCACAGAGCGAGTCTGTGGGGGTTCTTTTGGAGCTTTTAAAATCAGGGTTAAATAAATGATCTATGGTGGAAAAGAGGACCTTGGGATTATTTTTGTTATTACTGATTATTTTGGCGAAGTATGAATTTCTTGACTTCCTTAATGTATTATTGTACATTTTAAGTTGCTCGCAAAATATTTGATGGTTGATAGTATTATTATTTTTCCTCCATCTCCTTTCTGCTGTTCTGCAATTTCTTTTGAGTTTTTTGACTTCTTCGTTTCTCCAGGGTGATGCATGTTTTACGTTAATCTTTTTGGTGGTGAGTGGAGCAACAGAGTCAAGGCTTTTCTTCAGTTTGCTGTTGAAATGATTAAAAATCAAATCGCAGGGTGCAGGTAAAATCACAGGGGGGCATTCGTCTAAAACCCTGGTAAGATTTGCAGCCACTTCAGAGGTTAGATAGCGCCTCCTCACAGTTCGCACCGAGGTCTCCCGCTGAATAAAACCGGTGATGTTAAAAAACACACAGTAGTGGTCAGAGACAGCCAAGTCAACAACAGAGGACACGCTGGTGGACAGCCCATGGGTGATGACCAGGTCCAGAGTGTGTCCTCTGTTGTGAGTCGGCTGCGTGACGTGCTGGTAAAATCCAAACAGTGAAGAATGTTTAAGAATTCTTTTGTTGCAGGGTCAGAAGGATTATCTATGTGCAGGTTAAAATCACCGGTTAAAATTATCATGTTATATTTTGAATGTATGTTTGTTAAAAATTCTGAGAATTCCTTGATAAAAGCAGTGCTGTCTTTAGGTGGTCTGTAAACTGTGACAGATAAAACTGGAGGGCTGCTGAAAACAATAGCATGGAATTCAAAAGTGGTAAAATGATCAAATAAAATTTGTTTGGTGGTGTGTGTGTTGTTGGTTAAAGATGCAGTCCCACCACCTCTCTCACCACTTCTAATACAAAAAGAGAAATTAAAATTTGGTGGGGAGGCCTCAGTGAGAACAACTGGTGCATCCAAACCCAGCCATGTTTCAGTTAAAAATAAACAGTCAAGTTTATTATCTAAAATTAAATCATTAATAATAAAAGACTTGTTCGACAGAGAGCGTACATTTAAAAGTGCCATACTGATTGAGACTGGTGGATTTTTGACAATAGAGTTGAATGGATGTTGATATTTTTGAAGAGGCCGGAGGTTATTAATGTTTTTGGAGTTACTGGATTTATGATAATTCTGTTGCTCTCTGTTTGTGATTATGATGGGTATTGTGTTGACTGTGGGAGAGAGAGGTCCTAGTCCAGAGTTTTGTGTATTACTGTTAAAAGTGGAACAAATATAGGAGCTGGGACCAAGGGGACATCAGTCAGTAGCAGACGGATCAGCAGGTAATGTCAGTTTGGGGTAGTGACAGGGCGATGTGCGGCAGTGCTGTACGCCAAATGCCAAATTAGCGGACAGCAAACGGCATCCCCAGGCGTTGAGGTGGAGCCCGTCTGCCCCAAAAAGATGCCTCCTCTCCCAGAAGGCATCAAAGTTGTTAATAAAACCCACGTGGGAGACACAGGCGGAGGAAAGCCAGGTGTTAAGGCTGAGCAGCCGGCTGAAACGGCCTATCCCTCTGCCACAGTTGGGGGTGGGCCCAGAGATAAAAGCACTCACCTGCAACTGACCAAGGAGGCTGAAGAGTTGGAGGAAGTCCAACTTCAGCAGCTCAGATTGCTGTTTGGGGATGTCATTGGTGCCGATGTGGATGATGAGCCGGTTAACCTGTGGGTGGGATGCCAGAATGTTGGGAATTCTGTCCACTATGTCAACAACAGTGGCTCCCGGGAACGACAGCGTGAGCGCCCCCCTCATCCGCACGTTCCTGATGATGGAATCCCCGAGGACCAGCGTGGAGAGAGGAGGTGCCACCAAGGGCTGTTGGCCATCTGAGACGCCCGCGCCGCGACACCGGGGGTGTTCAGATGGAGATGCGCCAGCCGGACTGCGTGAGTGACTCCCAGGTTTAGCTCTGACTCTACGCTCTGCTGAATCCTTTGAACCTGCTGATCAGTAAAGCTCTACGTGCTGCAGCAGATTGACCTCATCTGTGTTCACAGGTGTGGACCTCAGCGCTGAGGTGCAGGAGAGTTTCATTCAGTTCTCCCTGCAAACAGCATCCAGCCTGGAAATACTGTCATCTTTCCCACAAATGGTGCTCTTATCTCAGAGAAGAAATCTGATGTAAATAACTGCAATCAACAGTGATGTTCTGCACAGATCACTTTTCCATTTTGCTCTCTAGATGAGTCCCAGCTGCCTGACCTTGTGTCCAGGTGATCGTCTCACTGAGGAGCTTTTGTTCTGAAAATCTCACGTCCATCACCTGTTTCCTTTTTACTATCTCTGCTCTTTCTTTATTCACAATGCTCATAATATCACACAATTATATTCATCACCTGCATGTTTTTATCCACCTGCTGTTAGAACCAAACAAATAAAAAGGATGAAAAGCCTGAAATCCTTTGATTTATTACATTTGAAACAAATATGAGAGCATCCCTAACAGCACAGCTGAGACCTTTGTTTTAATCAAGCCTTTGTATCGACACACTTGTAAAGATTCATATACAAAACATAATAGAATAAATCTATATAAAATACACATAATCACAAAAATGCAGCCATGTTGTGAGTTTGCATCTAAAACATGCATGTTTCCCTTTGTACAGGCAGATTTACAGCAGACAAAGCAACACGCTGATCGACTTTGACCGCTGCAAAAACAAAATACCCACCAAGTCTGAAGTCGATCAGAGGAACTGTTGACAGACTGACAGACAAACAGATGCTTGATTCATTAGTGCGATTAAATGTTCTTCTTTAGCAGCATCACTTCATGTGTTTGTGTTCCAGGAATAAAGGTCTGTTTAAACTGGACGTCTCCTCAGCATCACTCGTGCTGTCATGGTTTCAAAGCTGTGCAGAAAGAATCTGAGGGATGATACAGAGGTGACCAAAGTTACAAACATCCAGCTGTGCTGCAAATGTTTGCAGAGCTCCAAACTCTTTGGCTTTCTGCAGAGCAAGTATGGAAGAAGCACCTGAGCTAACTTCAGTTTAGACGATATGAGGAAAAATGCTGCTTCCCAAAGTTTCCTACAAGTATCCAGTTTATATTTAGAGAAGCGAAGGCTCTTTATCCTGACAACTACTCCCTGGTGGATCCCTGTCCTGTGACAGCAGCAAAGACTGTGTATCAGTATCATCAAAGCCACTTCAATAACCAGTGTTTAAAGCTCTCTAGCAGATGGACTTCAGTGGCAGCAGCCTCTGTCTGCTGTGTACAGAAGGTTCTCTGATGAAGCACACAGCAGATGCTGCACTACAACAGCAGCAGCAGCTCAGCTTCAGTTTGCTTCGACGCCCTTTTTGACCTGTGAAACAGCAGAAAATGAAACATTTCAACACCCGTTTGTTAGCGTGAGCTATTCTGCTGTTTTTCATCATTTCACAGGTGAAATAAAATCACATTTACTTCCTGTAGGAGTGATCGTGTCCAGCCTGACTGAGACCATGTGCTCCATCCTGCACAGGTAATAAACCTCTGACATGAAGGGCTGTCAAGTAGTTTTAGACAAATGGGGGTAAAAGAGACGTTAAAAGCTTAAAGAGAAACTACATTTTCTAAGAACTGTCTGACGTTCACCTCTCACTCTCAGAAAGTATACAGACTTTCTTTGATTCACTAGTGAGATAAAATGCATTTCTTGGACAACATGACTTTGATATATTTGTTTTCCAGGAGCAAAGGTCTGTTTATGCTGGCGAGTGATGCAGGCAGGAGGACTCTTTACACTGTGACTGACTAATCAATCTCTTCATCATGACTTCTGCTGTCATGGTTTTAAACCTGCGCAGTGGAGAAAAGAAGCTGAAAGAAGCTTCCTGCAAGTATCTGATGTGTCTTTAAAGAACTAAATCCTCCTCATCCTCACAGATACTCCCTCCTTAACCAGTTTCTTAAACTAGCTAACAGGTGGAGCGACACCACTGCGTACCAAAGGTTATAAAGTTAACCACACAGCAGACACTCTCGGTACGTCAGCTGTGTGGAATCGAGTTGTTCCTGCATTAATACACATACTGAAGGAACTGCCCTGAGAAAGGTGAACTGAAGCTTTGATGCTAAAGTTAAGAACCTTTTGTTCACACTGGCAAGTGTTCAATGTTACCATTTATGCCAGTTTATTAATAAAGTACTTTTAAAAACAGCAGCAGGGCTGACAAAAGTGCAATAAAACCAAAAATCTATGAAACAGCAAATAATGAAATATTTTCATTTCAAGACCTTTTTATTAACTCTTCTCCGGCCTTTATAGCACATTTACTTGTCTTACACTCTTTCAGTTGATATGAGTGACCAATATCTAATTCATTAGCTCACTAGTGCTTCACTGTTATATTCAGTCTGCTGACTGAGATCAGGTGACATTAAAAAAATCGCTAGTGAATGAAATGTGAAAACAAAAATCATTGTGATCAAAGCTCTCTTGTTTGCTCTGAGGCACTAAAGCCTGCACAGGTAATAAGCTTCTTGGCTTTAAGTGAGGATTTCCATTCGTTTGCAAGCAAATGAAGAAACAAAAGTTTGTACGGACTTTAGCGCCCTGTTGTCCTCATGTGTGGACGTCACATTTTGGGACGTTTAGACCAAAATACAAAGTTTTGCTCCACAAGGACCTGATTTGCACTTACGAGGTCATTATCCTGCCTCTGTTCTGTCGACATTTAAAGTGAATATCCTCATATGTGGATCTCATTTCTCTCAGAAACAAAGTTCTGGTAATTCTTTGTTTGTACATGAATCAGGTCCCAAACAGCCCAAATAGCAAAGAGACTTTAAAAATGCATGAAAGAGTTCAGGTCTTAGGAGGTTAAAGCTCTAAAAGAGAAACTCCAGTGAAACAAGTTGAGGTGACCACGTGTGTCGTGTGTGTTGTTGTCACATGTTACTCTGCACGCCAGCAGGTGCCGACAGGTTAATCTGGCCCTGCTTTGTTTGTCCTTTTGGATCAAAAAGCCTGTTTTTCTTGTGTTTTTAACTACATTTGATCATCACGTTGCTGATATCGTCTGATCTGCATCCCAACTGCTAAGTTTGTGTTATTTAGGTTGTTTCTTTGAATGTTTCTCTTGCTAACTGTCTGAGGTTCACCTCTCACAGAGTGAACATAATTCTGCCCTTGTAGGATTAAACTTTGTGGTTGTAAAACCGTCCATTTGTTTACCACAACTGACATGTTTCTGAATCCATCCCAGAGCCGAGGGTTTGTGTAAGTGGGTTTTTAGTGTGGGTTTTTGTGCTGGCAGGGAGGCAAAAGGTGATTTCAGTGTCTACTATATAAAGAGGCAGCAGCTTCCAGATCTTCATCTGTGTTCTCCTCCATCATCATTTCACTCATCACATGGCTTCACATCTCAGCCTTCTGGGAGTGGTGCTGTGCTCCTCATGGTTTCTGCTTCTGAAATCCCACCTCAGGCAGACTTTGATTTACAGGCAGCAACAGTCATCCATAATGGTTCTTATTTTACCGCCCATCTAGTTTCATAACCACAGGTTTCAGGAAGGGGAGCTTCAGTACATGTTCACGTACTGTGTTGTGTGATATACTACAAGTGTTTGTCCCATAAGTATTTGGACAATGAACTCTGCTGTAGCTGTGTCTCTGTCCAAAGTAAAACAATCAGGATGTGTTGAAGTGCAGAATCAGAGTTTTAATTCGAGGGATTTAACAAAAGAACTGCTTTAACTGCTTACTGGCTGCGTTCAGCTGTTACTCACAGGGCACCACAGTGGGTGACTGTTCATGTGTGATTGGACACATTTTTAGGCCTGATGCCATTTCTGACACAACCCCAAAGAGATGTTTTGTCTCCTCCTGAGATTCAGCCGCTGAGCTTCCACTTGGTAGGCAAATGTGTAAAGAACTATATTCAGGGGCGTTTTTAGCCCGTTTTGGGGGGTGCTTCCCAAAATGGATCAAAGCACCCCCAAAGATTTCTTACTTTTTTGACAATATTTGGTGTTTGTGTGATACACTACAAAAAATATAGAAAGTATACAGTACTTGGTTGAGATCTTTTAACAACAGAAGTATAGATACCCCCCTCCCAGAATGGTTTGTTCCAGCTCGCCTCTCCCCTGCTCTGGCTCTGGTGCCCTTTGTGCCAGAGAGATGGTGGCTGAGACGCAGCAGAGCGGAGGTGGAAGTGCCTGGCTTAAAACAGGACATGTTAGCTGCATTTAACCTTCAGTTACTCTTTATATAGTTGGTAGGAGTCAGACCATGTTTCTGTTTACCTGAAAAACATTACACCAGGTAACCTGCTGGGTTAAACGTGTTTTCCGACGATGTTTGCTGCCCTACAATCCGTCCTGCTCTGTAGTAAAATCAGAGACATTTGACCGTCCTGTTGCTCCCATTGAAATGTATACAGCCTGTTTAAAATCTAAAACTTAAAACTGTCCGTAGCTGCTGTTGTTACCACTGTCCTGTTAGAAAAGGAAGGAATGAGAGAAGCTGCTCATTTTGTCATATGTGCCGATATTAAACCCAAGGTACTTAACAGCTAACTGACTGGATTCCCATTAACCTTATAACTCCTGTTGTGTGTGTGTGTGTGTGTGTGTGTCAGTCAGGTTCATAATGGATATAAGGACGTTTTTTCAAAAAAAGCAGCAACATTCAGGTAAAAATGAAAGAACAAATGATCCGTCAATAAAGGATAATGTTGGATCAGTGTTTCAGTATTTATGTCTTTTATTTGATGTTCATGTGTTTGGTTTTTTGCCTTTTGGTTGAAAGTACACTGAGGGAGGACTTTTTTATTAGTGGTTTCAATAGTATTTTTTCATATTAATGTAATTTTTTCATCTAATACAATCTATTTGTGTAGCCACTAAGACTGGTGGACCTAAATCTTCACCTCCAAGTCCGTTCACATACAAGAGGAAGGGGAGTGAGCGGGTCAGCGCTCAGGGCACAGAAACTAAACTGGCTTAAAACACCATTTATTTCCATAAAAAAAAACACAGCCAGAGTCACAAATACAAGATAAAATTCCCCGTATACAATAAAAATATTGTTGCAACCCGCTAAAAACCCTGCCGGCAGAAATAACTATACACTATTAAAACAAGGCTAAAACATGTTTTCCATAAGCTAAAATTACCCTCCCACAGTCCCATAATCCCTCAGTCCAGCCACACATGGGCGAGTGGTCCTTATATGAAAGAGACAGGAGAGGAACTTCTCTTCCAGTATGGTAAGACTCGTCAGCAGCAGACCAGGGAGGAGGCTCCTATCGCAGACCTGTCTCCTGCTGACAGCGCGTCGCCGCACAGTCCCGCCCCACTCCACACCTGAACACGGACTCCCTCGTCTCACCGTCAGATGCAGGCAGAGGGGCATCCCTGCCCTGTTGTGCATTGCAGCCATCGCCACCCACTGTTGCTGTTCCTGCGTTGGGACTGGATCGCCGAACGACTCGCGGCACCCCACAGCAGTTCCTTCCACACACGTGCGGGCTTGCACGCGTTCCTTTTTCTCCTGCTCACCTTTCGTGCGTCGCTCCCCTTTTTGTCTCTGCGCTCACTATCCCCTTTAACAGGTCAACCTGGCGGCTGATAGGCCACCTTGGGGAACGCCCCCACCTCACAGGTGCCTACAATTGTCTGTTTAGTCCACAGTGGATTAAAGGAACATGGTACAACATTAACACACATAATATAAATATAAGGATAAAACCATGCCATATAAATATCAATAAACAAACATGCAATATAAATATCACAATAAAATCATGCAAATAAAATCAACACTATGTACCAATACACAGATTGATAAAACATAAAAACACAAATTTCCACTGTGTGACATCTGCGTGTGTTTATTCACTATGAGCATCATTCTCCCCAGTAATTAAGGTCAAGATATGAATTTTTTATTCCAATCCATTCTTCTTTTGCAGCGTTTAAATAACCTTGATCAGATTTGATGGTTTTGTTACAAACTTTTCAAAAACTGTTTGATTAGAGGGTTTTTTTTTAAATTGAATATTGATTTATTGATTAGCATTCAAATATCTCAGTGAAAACAATAAAGATCTACCACAAAGCAAGAAACCGAGACAAGGCTAATCAAAAGGTACTGGCTGAAGCATGTTTATTAAATTGTGTTAAAATGTACAAAACAGTGATGTCATGTTTTGAGACTTGATGAATTTAAGAATCTTATGATTTAATAAAGACATTTGCAGACTTGCACAGAGAGGGTAAAATTAGGATGACTGATAACGGAGACGAAGACAACAGACGACGAGGACAGGAAGGAACAGGGGTTTAAATGCACCAAGGAGACAGTCAGAGAGAACTTGGGACAACTGGAGGCATGTAGGGATGCAGGGACTGACAGAGACGGGGAAGACGTCTCATCGTGACGAGTAAAGTTTATCTTGCCTGGCTGGGCAGCTCTCTGGGTGCTCAGCACCCCCAAAGCTCTGATCCTAGAATCGCCCCTGGTTGAGACGCATTTTCTCTAAACACCGGGTCTCTGTGGCTTTTAAACACCTCAACACGCTGCACCAAAAACTGGTCCACCCCAAGGATCGGGTCCCCGACACAAACAGAGTAACATAGTGTACGCTGTTAAGTGCAGGAGGATTGGCAGGATTTATACATCGGGGAAACCAAACAACCTCTGGCTGAGAGGATGGCACAACACAGAAGAGCCACCTCGTCAGGCCAGGACTCTGCAGTCTGTTTACACCTACAGGCCAGTGGACACTCTTTCAATGATGAGGATGTAACATCCTGGACAGGGAGGAATGCTGGTTTGAGGGCGGAGTCAAGGAGGCTGTTTACGTGAAAAGGGAAAGACCATCTCTGAATGGAGGAGGGGCCTAAGGTCCATCTGTCACATCTTACATGCTGTGACTGCAGCCATTCCCCAGCTCTCTGTGAATGGGACTCATGGACATGGATCAGTGGTTGTTGATCAATGGTCATGAGAATTTGCATGATTAAGATGAAGGAACTGACCTCAGCCCCAGTGGGCTGGTTTCAGTCATTATGCAAATGTCCTGTTTGTAAGACTGAAACCTGCAGCTGAGACTGAAGACGTCACCTGATGATGACGACACGTTTCTCCCACAAAACGCTGCGTCCAGATGAACAGAACCAACTTTTGTACTGACCCACAGTTTTGTGTCTCTTGCAGCTGTTTCATCGGGCATGTTTGTTGTGACCCAGAGTCCAGATGTTTCTGTCATGGAGGGAGAGACCGTAAGCATCACCTGCTGCTGGACAAGAACGTTTGAAAGATTCAGAGTGGCCTGGCTGAAAAATCAAACAATAATTAAGAGAGAGACCAACGCAAATCAATCTCCAAGTCTCTGAAAAAGGAGGCAAAGACTCATCTTTGAACATTTCAAACATCAGAGGATTCAGGAACACACATCTGTAAAGTGACTGTGGAGATTCCGTCTTTAACTGTGTCTAAAGGAAATGGGACCATCATTACAGTCAGAGAGAAGACGGTGAATAACAACAACAACAACCACACAGACTCCAGTGAGTGAACACGTTCAGTTTGGTGACCAACACGCCTCCAAAATATGTCAACGTCACCTTATACAGATTAAACGCTGTCACATGAAAGTCTAGTCTGTCACGTGTCTGTGCTGTTACCGTACACGTGGCAGCCTTTGGTCGTCTGAAGGGACAATTAATAAACATTGAATCCTCCAAACCAGAGTGATGAAACTACCTGAACGTCTGTCAGCTGAAAACCTTCAAACTTACAGACGTTTGTGACGACTGGCTTAGAAAAAACTTTACAAACTTGTTCAGCGTTTTTTGTTTTGTTTTAAATTTATGTGATGATTCCAAAAACACTGCTGATTAAAAATGAATGATTGACTTTTGACTGATTGTCTCATTTAATGAATTAATTAATACTTATCATAGTAAACTCCTCTGGGTTACCATAGTAACACGACCAGTAAAGATGCTTTGGCATGCAGACTGGAGCAGCAGGGATCAAACCACCGACCTTACTATTGTCAGGTGACCTGCTCCACCTCCTGAGCCCCACTTCTCATGACAAATGACTTCCTTTTCTTTTATTCTCACTGACACTTGAGGATTGATCATGTTTGATTAGAGCTGCTGCTTATTCTGCAGCCACAGGATGTGCCGAGGCTCAGGGAGGGGCAGCCATGTGACCAGTTCGGCTGAGAGAAAGAAGACATCAAAGACGTGCTGTGGAGGAGCCAGATATGAATAATAACTCATGATTAAACACGTAGAGGTGTATTAACACAAAGTGAGTGAAGAAGAAACACCCAGTGCATCATGGGAGTCCCCCAGCAGCCTACACCTATTGGGTGGTTGTTACATGTACAAGATTCAAACTTGTGATTTGAACTAAATAATTTCATGTTTCTGTGGTGAACATAATTAAATCATGTAGCATCTGCATGAAATTCAGCAACTTAATTCTTGTTCTTGTTGAGATGACAGGATACAATCTAGTCAGAGTGGTTCGTTACCTGGACTCACGAAGTTCACAAGATCACATTAGATGTCAAACTGCAGGAAAATCACTGGAGTTTTCAGCAGCAGACAACTACGCCCACAACAACAGATTTTTTTGAGTGTAACTAAGGGAGGATTCAGGGTCACCTGGTCCAGCCCTAACTATATGCTTTAGCAAAAAGGAAAGTTTGAAGCCTAATCTTGAAAGTAGAGATAGTGTCTGTCTCCTGAATCCAAACTGGAAGCTGGTTCCACAGAAGAGGGGCCTGAAAACTGAAGGCTCTGCCTCCCATTCTACTTTAAATACTCTAGGAACAACAAGTAGGCACCACCAACTGCCAATAAAACGACAAAGAAGAACAAGCTATGTGGGTATGTGAGTTGATAGGTTACTATGTTGGGAGCTTGCTGAGTGGATGAGTAAAAGAAGATGGCTTTGTCAAAAATACTTATAAAGTTATAAAGAGTGGAAATCTGAAGAGCTGTTATGAAATCAAACATAAGAACTTCAACCAAAGCTGTGCGCCTGGGTCTGACGGTAGAACAAGAAGAATAAATGAGGTATGAGCGGCTACACGGCTGATAACAGTCTGTGACAGCACAACAGCATACGAGTGTTCACTGTGAGCACGGTGGACTTTAGGAGGACACAAAAAGACTTTCACTGACTGGAAAATGATAAAGAGTGAAAGGAAGCTGCAGCAGAAACACTTTTTAGTTTGGAAGAGAAACAATGTAACACTTTTAGATGGAAACAATGTAAAGTGCAACAATTTACCTTCAATAAAAAAGAAATCCTTACTAAAACTATAAACATTTGAACCGTTTGATACTGAAACATAAAATGAAATAAACTCCATAAACAATCAAAATGAATTCAAACTGATCAGCAACATTAACTCAGGAGCACAATATATGAAACACTTTAACCTACAAAACAAAAACGAATCAAACAGTTTGTGCTGATTTCTTTCTTTGATCAAAATAACAAAGTCAGCATTAATGGCTCCGACGAGCACGTTTTGCAGTGCACAGCTTTTCAAAGCAGCTTTGAAGCAGGATCCTGCAGCTCTCAGCTCCTGCTCAGTGTTTAGCTGGGACCTGGACTTGGTCTGCAGCAGCAGCAGAGAAGCCTCACAAAGATGAGACTAAAGGAAGAAGAACGCCCAGAGCCTGCTGCCCTCAGAGTGGATACTGCTTCTCTACACTCAGCCAGAATCCACTCAGTGTCTGTGATGTGAACTGCAGTCTCAGTGTGGAGTCAGACGTCAATGAACTGGTTCTGCTCTGCAAAGCTGAAACCAGTTGGAGCTGGTCATGCTGGGAACTGTTTTCATGGAAGTTCTTTTAAAAGTATCCCATCAGTGATGAAATATGCTGCTTGATATATGGAGTCACTGAGGCGGCATCATCATCAGTAGTGTCAACAAATTCATGCAGGTTTTCCAATGAATCTGTGTCTCCTTCATCGAGTCTCCTGCCCCACACTGCAAGCTTTCCAGTGACAGAGCTGATCTTGTGACCTGAGGGAGGTTTTTATCTTTCCCTTGAAGCTGTAGATTTACTTCATTTCCAAATATGTCACTCAGGTAGGCCAGTTTTGCCAGGAAGCTCTCATCACTAACTCTGCGACTTCATACTTGTGCTCCTGCTCCAAAAACATCTGATCTGCTCTCTGAGCACAAAAACTCAGGACAAGACTTTTCCTGGTGACAGCCGCCTGGCTTCACTGTGAAACAGCACAGCTTGATATTCGGCTCCATCTCCTCACAGACAGCAGAGACACTCTTGTTTTTACTGGTCTGGTCTTTATAAAACCGACTAAACCAATAATTTCAGTCATAACCTCACTGAATTCAGAGGAAAGCTGCTCTCAGTGTGAAACACTCCAGCAGAGGGCGCTGTTAAGTCCTTATTGTAACACAGTTACTGTGTGCAGTTAGACTTCATACATAATCTGCACTTATTTCCATCAGACATGCTGTCAGTAAATGATTGGTTTCTATTGATTCTACTTCCTGTTGACTCGTTTGATGACAGTGAAACAATCACAGCTGATTGTGTGATGATGTAAACTGTCACTGTTACATTCAGTGTGTGTGACATAATGTTAGTGCAGGCTGATAACAGCCTGGTTCTGTTAGAAACACATGAACGTGTCCATAGATCAGTGTGTGTTTAACATGAGAGCTTCAGCCCTGCTGATGTGTTAAATAAAGACATGCAGGAAAACTGATGAGACTCTGAAATAACTCTTTATATTTATAATGTAACTCTGCATCAAAAGAACAACAAAGGATCCCAGACAGGTTTCTGTGAACAAAGACCATTCTGATGTTTCTGTGTTTCTAACACTTTGACATTATTAGTAAACAGACTGCAGTGAGCAGCATTTATAAAGAGCTTATATATAAAGATATGACAGCTGTTTGACAAGTTTATCACTCTGTGTTTGGACCTGATCAGTCCAGCTGTTTACTTGAAATATGTTCATTTTGGGGTGGGTACAGTTTCCTCTGCGGTGGGTAGGGTGGGCTGCCCCGGTTCCTGTGGGGCTTGGCAGTGCTACCGTAGGCCCCGGTCTGGATGGACCTGAGCTCCCTTGCCTTGGTGGGTACCAGAGGACGGGGGTGCCTACTGGGGTCAGCGGGGGAGCTGGCCCTAGGGAGGGGCATCCTCCCCTCCCTCCTTTTCCTCCCCATCCCCGGCTACCTCCCTCTTCCCGCTCCACCACACTCACCCATACAGGTAGGGCCTTGGGGTGCAGGTGTGTCACAGGGGTGCAGGTGAGACATCCCCCCCCCCTCCCCTCTGTCCCCTTCTGGCCACCTGTGCCTCAATTTTATCTCACAACTTAGACATCCACATTACTTACACTCTCATAACACACACATATATATAGGGCCTTGAGGGTGGGCACGTTAACGGCGTCCAGTGGACGGTCTGTGTACTCAAACCTACCTCTGGCGCTGGTGCCCACCTCTCAATTTTAAATCCATGTAGACATTGAGGGTTCTCGGGAGGGGCCATGCTAACACCTGCTGCTCTCTGGCAGCAGCACCATTTTTTAGTTTTAAATGCACTTTAGAGCAACACGCAGCAACACTACACATGACCGGGAGGAGGGAGGTATGGGGTCTTCACACACCCCCGTTCTCTGCTAGCCATTGGGGCGGGGGGGCTGGGAGGAGATGTTGGCTGTCCGATTGGCCTCCCTGCTGCTGCGGAGCCTGGGACGGTCTGCTTGCCTCCACCCCAGGGGGAAGGGTAACATCTCTTGGGTCTGGGTTCTGTTTCCCCCTCTGGGGGCGAGGGTACCTGGACCCGGGGTATAGAGTATGTTTGGGGAGTGTGATTGTGTGTACATGTCCATTTATGTCAGTCCTTACGTTGGGTGAGTGCTGAATGTTTGTATATGTGTGCATGAGGGTGGGAATGCATGTTTGTGTCTGTGTGTGCCTGTTTGTCTGTGTCTATATGTCAGGTCGGGTCTTAGACTCCACTTCTCTGGGAACTCCCAGGCCCTCAAAGGCCTATCTCCCCTCACCACACTCCCTGCTGGTGACTGATGCCCTCAGGGGTCGGTGCATTGGTGGTTCTTGGTGTCCGGGGCTGGGCGCTCAGGTATGTACCAGCTCACTCCCGGTGGCTACCTGGCGGGGCCTGGCACCTGTTGCTCGGTCAGGCCTCCTCCGGGGTGCGGGGGGCCCTCGGGCCTCTGGCCTCAGGGCCTGCGGCTCGGTTCACTCTGGCACAGCTGGCTGCCGGCGGAGCCGTTGGGCACGCCGGTGCAGCCCCCTCTAGCTTCTGCTCGGTGGCTACTGGGTGATGCCTCGTCTGGGGATCCTCAGCCCTTCCCATGAGGGTGGCACAGATGCCCCTCCGGTGGTCCTCCTTGGGCTCTCGCACTCTGGGGCCTGGATCTCCTCCATGCCTGTTTCATGCCTTGGGGGACGGGGCTATGGCTCGCTACATCCTCTTGCAGACCATTACATGTGGAAACCATTTGAATACAAGCCACACAGGTGTGCACACGGGTGTTCACTGTTCGTAGACTTAAATTACACCTTTCTTGGCTGCTACTTCAAAGCACATTGTGCGCTGTCTGTCCTGCGTGCTGCAAAACACATTATTTGACCACAAGTGTCTGTGAAGGTTCTCAGTCATCCAGGTCATCGTAGTCAAAGGAGCCTCTGTCAGCAAAGAGGCACAGAAAAGAAGATCAGACACCAGCGAGGGAGGATAAGAAGGACAGATGCAACAACATTGTCATCCTCTATGTAGCCGGAGTATCAGAAAAACTCAGGAGAGTTTTCTCCAAGCATGACATCCCGGAGTATTTCAGACCCAGCAACACGCTCAGACAAAAACTGGTTCACACGAAAGACAAAACGCCAAAACACAGACTTAACAATGTGGTGTATGCTGTACAGTGCAGCGAGGAATGCCCAGACCTCTACATTGGAGAGACCAAACAGCCACTTCACAAGCGCATGGCACAACACAGAAGAGCCACCTCCACAGGACAAGACTCAGCAGTCCATCTGCATCTTAAGGATAAAGGACACTCTTTCGAGGATGCCAATGTTCACATTTTGGACGGAGAGGACAGATGGTTTGAAAGAGGAGTGAAAGAAGCCATCTATGTCAACTGTGAGCGACCATCTTTGAACAGAGGCGGAGTTTACGACAACAACTCTCTGCCATCAATAATCCAGTTTTGAGATCCCTTCCCAGACGCCTTAATGCCCACTCACATCCTGGGCCATCTGATCTCAGGAATTCGCATGATAAGGTGGGGCCAGGTTTCACAATGAACTCACCCGAAACTCTGGCTGATTGGGACCCACACCCAGTTTCACACCTTGGCTCAGGCGATTAGAGGATCATCAGGGGGTCCTTTTGTCCCTCTGTGGGGGGTTACTCCCACTAGGTTTATATCTGGGACTCTCCACCATTTGACCTTAGAACTGAAGAAGCTTCTCGGATGAGAGGTGAAACGTCTTCAAGCAACTTAAAGAAGTCCAGACGCTTTTCTTTCCAAGCTCCTTTGACATTTGACCACAAGCAATCTTTTCTGGTTTGACGCCGTCTTTGTAGCCAGAAACCAGCTCTCTCCTCGGCTTCCTCCACTACACGCTTCCCCCACGCCAGTCTCCTCCGTCACTATAAAGGGGAGAGTCATGAGCTCCATCACCCTCACCTGTGCCATCCAACGTCCCGCCACCAGCCTCCACTGCAGCAGGCCAGAGACCACACCCCTGCCACAATAAGTAAAAGTATATCCTTGCTGTACCCTTAATGCTAAATGTGCTAAATTAACCGCTGCCTTTGCCCCTTTGGGATTATTCTTATGTCACTGGGATGTTGACCTTTGACCTTCACATTAGAGAGATGGGCAGACATAATTAGTGTATGAATTTTAAAGTAACAGGTAATAAAGAGAGTGTAGCAAATGTAGTCAGGTTTATTACTCTGTATCACACATGAGTGCCCGAGGGAGGCGGGGCTGACTGGGGAGACACAGGAAACAGAGAGACAGGGCTGACTCGACATGAAACGATGAAACGTGGGACACGGGAACAGAAACTAAACACAGGCTGAAATGAACACTGAGGGAGGGAGAACTAAGATTACTGAGAGCCTGATAAATAAGAAGAACAAAAACCAAGAAAAACAAGAGTCAAAGAAAACCAAAAACACAAAGCATTGGGCCAGGACCCACTGCTGTGACATTTATATGTGATAAAAACATTAAAAACTGCTCAGATGTTGAAATCTTTCTACGTATACTTTAGGTTCAGCTCTCCAGCCTGGCATTTGGTTAAGCATGATTCAAACATTTGATTTTGTTTAACTGGTTTTAATTATAGTTACTTTTTGTGAACATTTGTTGCAGCATTTAAAAATACATCATTTATTTTCAAACTTTTATTTGATTTAGAGCATCATATTTGACCAACGTAAATGTTTTAATTTCATATAAAATAACTGAAGCAGTGAACTAAATATCTGAAATCTTTCCTTCCTTAAAAGTTATAATCCTACTTAAGTTATAGTGCAAACGCTTAAGCAACAAATATACTTGATGCTAATTAATTAATATTTCCCTTTGATGTTGCAACTATGCAGTCACTTCTGTCTTTAAACAAAATAATATTTTCCAGTTACAGAAATCATAAAGTCCAAACTAAAGTGCTACTGTTGCTATATGCATTTTATATAAATCATGGATGATGGTCCTGACATGAAGGAAGAGAAAGTTACAGGTTGCATCCTTTGACTTTGTCTCCGTGCCTTTGGGCGATTTTCAGAAGGACAGATGTTTCTGTTCAATTCTTAAATCAATTTTTTCAAACACAAACACTATTTTAAAGCTTCTAGAGAGTAAAATATTCATGATAATTATAATAACAATAATAAAAACAAAAGCTCTCAGCTCCATCAAACCAAGCAGCAGAAAGAACAATAACTGAAGAGAAAACTTTAACCTTGTAGACTTCATTATGTTCCAGCTGCTCTACAGACGCTGTGACCTCGAACTTAAGCAGGTCGTAAAGTATGTGCAGCTCAATAACTTCATAATCAGACCCTGTGGTATTTAGGCAGCAGAACAACTAAGAATAACAACTACAAATAATGTTTTTAGGTTTCTGTTGTACTGCAAGGTTCTGTACAGGAGAACCAAACCAAGAGCAAATATTACGTCTCATTTACACCTGAGCACGAAGAGCCATCAACATTTAGCAAATTGAATCATCTTTGTTTAGATGCAAGAAGAATCATATAGAAATGAAAAAGTAGAAATAGAAATCCAGAGCAAAGATATCCTCTAATTCAGCGTAGCACATGTGCAGCTGCTGCGATTCACGTAAGCATTCGGCTCGTCGCTGTTGCAGATTTTTCTCTCGCTGTTCTGGCTCACAGCACTGCAAACACAAAAATAAATATCCCCAAAGGTGTGAAAGGGAGCTAATTAGTAAGAGTATTGTTACTCTCCGCAGGAGTAGTCCAGCAGTAGAAATCAGTCCAATAACAAGGTGTGTAACATCTAGCAGGGTGACAGAAAAACCCAGGGTAACTTCTAAGGACCTCAACGTCTCTCTCACATTGTGTTTTTTAAACATGCTTCCATTTGTCACTTCAGTCTTTACTCTGAAATACAGGAAGAGAAATCATGGCTGAAACAATTTCTCATGAAACCAGGGGTGTGGTCCAACAGTCAGTTTGGTGAGGAAGGTTCCTAACTGAGAGAAGTGACCCAGAAGTATCTGTGTAGCAGCCACAATGAATCAAGATCATGAGCTTTATTAATTGATCAAAGTCTCTTCTTTCATCTTCTGTATCATTCAGTTTGCATTGGTAATGCCCATTATTGTAATGCTTTTTTAAGACGAGCAAAACTTTATTTCACTTTGGGTTAGCTGGGATAAGTGATGGATGGAGGGAATTTTATTTCAGCCACAGAAATCCTAAACAGGAAGGAGGAGCAGAGTTACAGTGGATCACTATCCAGCAGGGAAACAAGGTTTATTTCAATTTCTTGGCCATGAGTGAGATTTACTGAGTGGGCAAATTAGGGAGACGACACCATCAGATCCCGAGCCCTCCATGTGTTAATCAAGAGACGGCTGCTGTGCTACATCCATATATAATGAATAAATTAGGAGCTAAAGCTGAAAGGACAGTTTATTTGTACCATCTTCACGTGAACACATTCAAGAACATCACAGATGAAGAAACATTAAAAACTTCCACACTACATAAAGCAAGAAAAATAGTTTTTCTTTCAGGTGGTTTCAGAAAAACAGAAACATCAAACATCTCCAAGACTCTCTTTGAAAGAACTAAAAACCTTTGTTCTCATGGTCCAATCATGAGTGAACTCCCCAATGAAGCCTTGTGTGCTAAAACATGTCAGAGTTTTAAAGGTTAAACATGAGTTTCCAAAACGTTTTGCTGGAGAACAATGAACTATTTGACTGAGTTTCAATCATTTACAGACGAGCAAAACCAGGACAGAGAAAAAAGGACAAAACTGACTCAGTAAAACAACAGAAAAGAAGATCCCATGTAGATCTGTATTATGTAGAAGTTCAGCCCAGCAACCAGTTCAGTTCAACACAAGTTTAAATGATTCTATCTGAACTCTGTGGAGCCTGATCTCAAGCTTTTTGAGTCCAACACAGAAACCAGAGGATCTTTCTGTGTCTTCAGATTCACTGTGATCCAGTCATGGGAGTGATTTCAGCCCTGAGTGATCGCGCTGATGTTTGCACAGAGCAGACAATGAGGTGAATGTTTGGGCACATTGGTAACAGTGAAACAGTTTATTAGTAACGTGGGATCGTTTGTGTTTGGAGTATGAACTGAGATTCCTGAAGCTCTTGTCACACTGGTCACAGCTGTAGTTTCCTTCCATGTGTGTACGTTCATGAATGTTACGACTTTGTAAATATGAGAAGCTTCTCTCACAGTGTCTGCACTTGTGTGGTTTCTCTCCTGTGTGGACTCGTTTGTGTGTTTTAAGCTGACCTGCAGTGGTGAAGGATGACCCACACTGATCACAGACGTGCTTTTTAACCCCACTGTGAATCAGTTCATGTCGTTTTAAATCACTTGATGTGGTGAAGCTTCTCCCACATTCTTTGCAGTATTTCAGTTTGTCTCCAGTGTGTCTACGTTGATGTAGTTTTAGGGTCTTTTGCCGACTGAAAGTTTTTCCACAGAGGTCACAATGAAAGTCTTTCCCACCACCACAGTGATGACAGGGTTGAGAACTGGATCCATCTGTGTCGCTCTGCTTCTAAACAAAGACACAAAGACAGTGTAAGTCAGTCCTTCAACATTTGTATCCTGAACGTCGCCTGAAATAAAGAGCATCTCTGCAGACGTCCAACTACATTTGACTGTTTCAGTTAACACACTCAGTTTACTGGGCTGCAATAACTACAATACTACCACCATAATACTACAGTAATACTAAAATCATAACTGAAAGGAAAATCTGAATAATCACTCAGAGCTGCTTTTCCATGCAGTAGAATTGCTAACATGCTAACACAGTTTAATGAGCAGAGTTGTTCCAAACAGTCAGGCTAAAATGACAAGATAACAATATAAATACATACCTCACAGTAGCTGCGCTTGTAGAGTCTCTTTCTGGTGTGGATCTGTTGGTGTTGTCTCAGGTGATGTGGAGATTTAAAAGTCTTCTCACACAGGTCACATTGATAAGGTCTCTCCTCAGTGTGGGTAAATATGTGATGTTGTAACTGTGCGTCTGTTGAAAAGTATTTGCCACACTGTTCACAGCAGTACACATCATGTCTGGTGTGAATGCGTAGGTGTGTATTTCGGTTCCCTCTCTGGCTGAAAGTTTTTCCACAGATGTCACAGCTGTATGGCTTAATTCCAGAGTGGGTAACTAGATGCTTCTGTAAGTTGCTACTGTGAGTAAAAGCTCTGCCACACTGATCACAGCTGTACGCTTTAACTCCACTGTGGACGAGTTGGTGTGTTTTTAGGGAACCCTTCAAGGAAAAAGACTTTCCACACAAGTCACAGCTGAACGGTCTCTCTCCAGTGTGGATGACCTGATGCTGTTTTAGTTTAGCCCTCACAGTAAAACCCTTCCCACACTCGTCACAGGTGTGTTTTTTCTCTCCCTTTCTTCTGTGAGGTTTGTCGGCCTCCTGAGAGCGCTGACTTCTGGCTCCATGTTGGTCCTGCAGTGACAGAGATACAAACAGAGGCAGTGAGTGAAATGCAGTCGTGGAACAAACTCAGTTTATTAAAACAGTTTATTAGTAACGTGGGATCGTTTGTGTTTGGAGTATGAACTGAGATTCCTGAAGCTCTTGTCACACTGGTCACAGCTGTAGTTTCCTTCCATGTGTGTACGTTCATGAATGTTACGACTTTGTAAATATGAGAAGCTTCTCTCACAGTGTCTGCACTTGTGTGGTTTCTCTCCTGTGTGGACTCGTTTGTGTGTTTTAAGCTGACCTGCAGTGGTGAAGGATGACCCACACTGATCACAGACGTGCTTTTTAACCCCACTGTGAATCAGTTCATGTCGTTTTAAATCACTTGATGTGGTGAAGCTTCTCCCACATTCTTTGCAGTATTTCAGTTTGTCTCCAGTGTGTCTACGTTGATGTAGTTTTAGGGTCTTTTGCCGACTGAAAGTTTTTCCACAGAGGTCACAATGAAAGTCTTTCCCACCACCACAGTGATGACAGGGTTGAGAACTGGATCCATCTGTGTCGCTCTGCTTCTAAACAAAGACACAAAGACAGTGTAAGTCAGTCCTTCAACATTTGTATCCTGAACGTCGCCTGAAATAAAGAGCATCTCTGCAGACGTCCAACTACATTTGACTGTTTCAGTTAACACACTCAGTTTACTGGGCTGCAATAACTACAATACTACCACCATAATACTACAGTAATACTAAAATCATAACTGAAAGGAAAATCTGAATAATCACTCAGAGCTGCTTTTCCATGCAGTAGAATTGCTAACATGCTAACACAGTTTAATGAGCAGAGTTGTTCCAAACAGTCAGGCTAAAATGACAAGATAACAATATAAATACATACCTCACAGTAGCTGCGCTTGTAGAGTCTCTTTCTGGTGTGGATCTGTTGGTGTTGTCTCAGGTGATGTGGAGATTTAAAAGTCTTCTCACACAGGTCACATTGATAAGGTCTCTCCTCAGTGTGGGTAAATATGTGTTGTTGTAACTGTGCATCTGTTGTAAAGTATTTGCCACACTGTTCACAGCAGTACACATCATGTCTGGTGTGAATGCGTAGGTGTGTATTTCGGTTCCCTCTCTGGCTGAAAGTTTTTCCACAGATGTCACAGCTGTATGGCTTAATTCCAGAGTGGGTAACTAGATGCTTCTGTAAGTTGCTACTGTGAGTAAAAGCTCTGCCACACTGATCACAGCTGTACGCTTTAACTCCACTGTGGACGAGTTGGTGTGTTTTTAGGGAACCCTTCAAGGAAAAAGACTTTCCACACAAGTCACAGCTGAACGGTCTCTCTCCAGTGTGGATGACCTGATGCTGTTTTAGTTTAGCCCTCACAGTAAAACCCTTCCCACACTCGTCACAGGTGTGTTTTTTCTCTCCCTTTCTTCTGTGAGGTTTGTCGGCCTCCTGAGAGCGCTGACTTCTGGCTCCATGTTGGTCCTGCAGTGACAGAGATACAAACAGAGGCAGTGAGTGAAATGCAGTCGTGGAACAAACTCAACCTTCAAACTCCATTAACACTAGTTTTAAACCTGAAGGTGGAGCGTGGCACCAAACACCTTAAAGGTCTCTTATCCCCACCTGCTGGTAGTTCTAACACATTACATCCAACCTGCTGTTAAAGATAATTCATGACTGTTCAAACACTAAAATCATGCCCATCCATCCTGATTTTGTACACACACACACACACACACACACACACATTATTTTATAATTTAGATTATTTTGTTGTTTCCTATTACATATTTCTATAATTTGTATAGATTTATACAGAATTATTCAGTGATAATAAATCCTATGTTTGTTTATTCTAAAGGAACCCCGTTAGCTTCCACAACAGATGTTGCTCGTCTTCCGTCAAATACTCCCATATAATATTACACAATAAAGTGGATTCAAGATATCCACATAATTTCACTCTTACATCCACAGTGAGGTTTCACAATTGTTCAAACATAAGTAATCAATAATAATAGTAATAATATCAATAACATTGAGGCACATTACACAAATTTCAAAAACAAATCATGTCTTACAATATTTACAACAACTAAAAGCTCTGTAAATCAGCTTTTAAGTGTTCATTGAAGTTTTGAATAATTCTCTAATTTTTTAAGGCAACTTATTCCACTTAAAAGTTGCTCTAAATGTAACAGTTTTACAAAACGTTACTTTTAACTCGAGCATTTACTAAATTGCAGCTTGTTGAAAACTGTGTAATATGATGATGTATTTCATCTGGATACTGCAGCTGAGCAGAATAAATGTGGTGTGTTTAACAGAATTGCTTTCTTTAGAACTACAAGTAAGCCATAGAATATTTTAGCCTGTACAGGAAGCCAAGAAAGGTTATTATGCATTTTATCAATATTAGTATAGTATGAACATCTTCACACTAATCTGGACGCCTTATTCTGGACTAACTGAAGTCTGTTAAGATCTGTCTTATTAGCTGCTGACCAAATGATTGAACAATACTCCAGATGAGACATTGCTAGTGCATTAATGACATCTTTCATAATGAAGAAGTGATACACAAAGAGCATTTCATAGCCATAGCTATGCCTTGTCGGCAGAGTTATGTGACATTAGTGATGTTTGTACTTTCAGCGTTAACTTTGATTTCCATGTGTGACGACTGCAAGTGTCCAGAGTGAGGACAGACTGAGGGAGCCACTGCTGCACATCATCTGTGAGGCTTTGCACCCCTGATGATCCACCAGGACAAACTCAGCAGTGTGTGAGGAAGAGGAGGAGGAAGAGCCAGCAGCACAGAAATGAAGCCCAACAATCATGTTTCAGTCCTGTGGTCTCAGCCTCAGATACTCATCAAATCACACAGAGCTCATGTAGAAACAAATGAACTAAATATGTTCTCCTTCATTTCTGTCAAACAAAGCTGTATGAAACGTTTCCAGCTGTTAGTATCATGGTTGCTAGGCAACCTGGGCAGCGCGACGGAGGCTAGACGTCCCATTTCACGAGCCTACGAGCCTCGCACTTCGGCCTTAGCGGTCTTTGAGTACGCGGCCCTTGAGGACTTTAAAGCTGCAGAACCTGAATCGGGATACAGCCATGATGATCTCCAGCCTCGTGCTCGCCAACATTCTCACCTGAGTTAAGAAGACGATCACTGAAATGGTCTCAGCAGGTCCTTTGATGACAGCAATGAAATTCAGTGGTAAGGCTTTTTGGGGATTAAGTTCGTTTTCATGGCAAAGAAGGACGATGCAGTTCATCTGATCACTCCTCATAACATTCTGGAGTGCAGGCAAAATGCTATTATAAAAACTTAAGCAGCAACTTCTCCAGGTTCCAATATTTATGCAATTCTCAAACCTTTTGGCCACGACTGTATAACCTCTTCTGAAGTTTAGTGGATATTATACATGGTTATGCTCAGGATGTGTCGGCCAGTTTCCACTGGAAACGCCTTTTGGTTAAACTGTCAGCGAGGAATTTGCATTTGCACTGTTACATTTTTATATAACTTTAATGCACATAAACAACAGCTGCTTGTTTCAGTGAAAATACATTGATGGCTTTTTAATAAAGTTGTGCAGCTGTAAAGTATTTTGTCTGGTGTCAATTCTATCGTCAGCTACATCGTTATGGCAAATGTTCAAATGTATATGGTGATAAATATCTTTGGTCATATGGTCCTGCTCTGTCTGTCACCTTCTGTGTTGAGCTCATTGTTTCCTCTGTAGTGGCTGAGCTGAGTCCAAGTAGCTGAAAATGTTCCTCTGCTGCTCCGTCAGACTCTCCTCCTCCTGCTGATCAGCTGGGACACAAAACAGATCTTTGTTAGGCTCCACACTGCACTGAAGAGTCAAAGTGTCTCATATGTTCATCTGACAAGTAAAAGAACACATTTTTGTTTCCCGAGGTGGGCAACTTGTTGGAAACAAACACAAAAGGTTTGAGCACTGATACCTGCCATTGCTGCCATTGAAAGATGCAACGCCAGCAATGTGGATTGTCAAGACTCAAACCAATCATCAAGCAAAGACAACAGGGATCATTTGTTTCTGTTTATTTAGCATTCACAGCATTTGTAGTTGCCTTCTGTGCAGGGGAAGTCCACGCACACTGTGTGGTACCGCCATCCGCAGAAGGTGCATTCATCCTCTGTAAGAGAAACGAGATTGTCTGAGACTGAAATGATATTCACTAAAGTGGTGGTGATTTGTAAAACTTCACATTTTGACTCGGGACGTACTCTGCATGAAAACAAGCGCCCACTCTTCCTGCTCAACAAATGCCAAGGGCGGAGCCTTATACCACGTGATACAGAAGCTGTGCCGTGTGATGCTAAAATTAGCAGGGAAACAACAACGGAGAGCACGTCAGGGATGACGAGAAAGTGACAGGAGAAAATCCGTCCCGGTCAACCACCCAAACATCAATAACGGGAACCTTATACAGCGCTTCCCTATACACGTCGAACTCCCGCAGGCACAAAGACATTACGGAGGCTATCACTTATCACCTGACCAAAGATATGGCTCCCATCAACACTGTGCAAAACGAGGGATTTAGGAAAACGATCAACACCCTAGACAAACGCTACACAGTGCCGTCCCGCAACTATTTTTCTATTGTTGCACTACCTGCTCTGTACACGCAGCGTCGAGCAACGGTGGAGACGGAATTTCAAGCAGGACAACATTTTGCTGCAACAACAAAACGAGAGACATTTGTTGTTTTATGTTTATTTATTGTTATGAGAGAATCATGATCTCAATTCTAAAATCGTGATTCTCATTTTATGCAAAATCGTGCAGCCCTAACATTAACACAAAACTATTGTTTCACCAGAGAAACACACATGAAGAGAGAGAGAGAGACAATAACAGCTACCAAACAGTCATCATAATTCGTCACACAATGAGAAAAGGACAAATCAACAAGTAACAATGACTAATTAATATTAAAATCTGTAACATAATGTATTGTTTGGAGTTTAGTCTGATTGGTTCAGGATGAGCTGCCATTATCCAATCACACGTCTGCTTACCTGCATCTTTTCTCTTTTTTCTAACCTGAGCACCTGATGGCTTTGAACTTTTGTTGTCCATCTTCCATTGGTTTGAATTTTGCGCTCCAGTACAAACAGAAATCCCCCAACCCGAGGATCAGCACAATTAACCTAACAGCAGGCACGTGCAGAGGGGGGGGGGGGGGGGCTAGAGGGGCTTGAGCACCCGCCCCTTTCCTGATGGGTGCCCAAGGTGCCCTTTTGTTGAGGCAACTTTTTTTTTTTTAATTTTTTTTTTTTTTTAATGTGTGTGTGCGTGCGGAGTCCTGTCTGTGCCCCTCAACAATAATATTTAACTATTAATCACAGTTTTGCTAAATAAAAGGATCTAGCTTGCATCAGTCACATGATCACATTTAACCAATGATCGCCCTTGACGGCAGAACGCGCTGGTTACGAGCCGGGAACGAGCTCACAAAGAGCACGCGCATTTGTTGCGGTCCGGAGCTGTAGGAGAAACACAAGTTAACTCAGAGACACAGACTGATGCGACAAAACCAGTAAGTAGCTGTACAGCGCACACTGTAGTGTGTAGCACACAGGAGTATTAGCTTATTACGTACACGTTGGTAAGCTGTCTTGTTGCTACTGACGAACTGAAACAAACGAGCGTGCTGTGTGTGCAACAGCGCGACAAACATTACCTGTCCTTTTATTAACTGCACAGGTAGTGCTGGTCACAGCTGCTGGCTACCTGTGTAAGGCTGTCATGGGTCTGTAGCTCTGTCACCGTTTTAGGGAACATATTTAGTTTTAAAGCAAGTTTCCGGGCTTTTCCTGCCTTTCTGGAGGGATTATATTTCACTAAAAACGATCTAATATGCATGCCCACATAATTATGCATTATTATAATTATAATATATTAAAAACACACGCTGTATTTTAAAGAACATGCATTAAGAAGCAGATTATATTAGATTTATATTTTAAATAAGACAAAATTTGGATGTTACAGCAGGAAGATTATTGTATCTCTACAGTTTAAAAATGTAATAAGCTTTGCCCTGCACAGAGTGGATAGTGAAACAAATGGAATCATCATAAATACATTATTTCATATTTATTACTTCCCCCTCCTCTTTGCTTTATTATTGTAGCTCTAGTAATAAATAATAATGTAAGGATTCTGGATCAGCACCATGATGCCCATAGTATATACAGTATTCTGAAGAAGGTCTAAAATGTCACTGTGTGTGTGTGCATGTGTGTGTTTTATTTAGATGGATTTTTAAAAAAAAAAAAAATTACTCATGATATAACATTGTGCAGACATGGCTGGTAAGGACATGAGGAGGAAACAGCAGGAGCTGTGTGAGGCTACTAAAGGCAGGGCTATAACATTTTTCTGTCATCATTTTATTATAGATTAAGTGCAAGAGTTGTTAGGTGTGGATAATTAGATTATAGTTTATTGCAATAGCAAGTTGTGCCTTGTTCTCACATAGACAGCAAGTGGAGAGTGATATATGAAATGATGGGATGGAAGGAAGAAGAGAAGCAAAGAGTGAGTCACAGGCAGAGCCTAAATTATTTCTCACAGTTTTTTGTTGCCTTATGGTTCCAAGCGCTGTCACCAATCTTTGCATTTTGTTATTATCTCATGACACTTGTTTAATCAGCTACCATCTCTCCTGTGGACTTTTTAATGTCTACAGTCTCAGACCAACACAGCCCTGCCCTCATAGCTGGACTGGCCATCGGGCATTTGCCCGGTGGGCCGCTGGCGATTTTTTGTTTTTATGGGCCGACCGATTTTTTTTTTTTTTTTTTTTTTTTTTTTTTGGGGGAAGGGTATAAATAATGAAAGGTGTTGGATTGGCCAATTGGTCATGATCGACTCTGGGCTGGACCAATTACAGCCGAGGAGGTCGGATGCACCCTCCCCCTTGTTTAGCAATCTTATAGACGAACTAAAGAAAATGGAGAACAAAAAAAGGAAAGGAGGTGCCGAAAAAATTAGGGCCAATGTGATGGACTGAGTTGAAGAACAGGAGGAGCCCAGGAATTATTAGAAAAATATAGTTTCCATTTATTTAACCCCCAAAAATTATATTTACAAGACTAATAAATGTTGAGCTCATAAAAGAGGTCAAAGAAACAAAACTGAACCCAGGCAAAGACTGCAAACTTAACAAACCAAATAACTGCTCAAACATACATAATTGACCTAAACATGAAATGACATACAAGGGTTTATATAATGGCTGATCAGACCATTGTGACACATGAGGGGTAACAAACAAAACACAATCATAAATCACAAAAAATGCAGTACAATCTAGTTTGTTAATAAACTAAACACTAAAGAAGAAAATCAAAAACCCCATTAAACCCTAAACTCAAATATTTAATTAAATACAAATACTTTGTTTTTAAAGTAAAGAAAACACACATTCCCCCCCCTTCAGCAGGAAGTGGTGGTGTGGTCCAATTATCTTCCTTTGTATTTAATGGTTTCAAACCCTGGCTACCATCTTTTGTCCAGCAACTCCCAGGGATGATAGCAGGTAAGAAATAAAAAGACAAAGGTTAGTCAGAAAGCAAAGAAATGAAGTAGTATGAATACATAAGTAAACTAAATGTGCGCGCTTACAAATAGAACAAATGTATCCAAACCAATCAATAAAGTTATTGGAAACTAAAATGTATTACTATGTTCAAATGAAGAATGAAAATACAAAAGTTACCGACTTTAGAGTGTGGCCACGGGTTTGGCCATCACACACACCCCCACTTCTGGATCTTCCATCAGGCAGCGAGAGAGGTAATCAGCAGTGGTATTGTCTTTTCCAGGGATATAGTGAACCTTAAACTGGTATGGCTGCATAGCCAGATACCACCTGGTGATTCTCCCATTAGTGTCTTTCATTCTCTCCAGCCACTGCAGGGCTTTGTGGTCAGTTTGAAGGATGAATTCTCTTCCCAGCAAATAATACTTGAAAGAGTCAAGTGCCCATTTAATGGCCAAGGCTTCCTTCTCAACCGTTGCGTAGCGGCTCTCCCTTGGTAGCAGCTTACGGCTGATGTAGGCGACAGGATGTCGATCCTCTGGTGGTCCCTGCAGAAGCACTGCTCCCAAACCTCTTTCAGAAGCATCAGTCTGCAATGTAAAGTCTTTTGTGAAATCTGGTGAGTGCAGAACGGGGTCCTTACTCAGGGACTGGCGAAGGTCTTTGAAAGCTGCAACGGCTTCAGCTGTCCACCGAATCTTATTGGGACATCTTGAGCCAATCCTGTCCGTCAGTGGGGCTGCTCTAGCTGAGAAGTTGGGAATGAATCTGTTGTAGAACGCAGCCATGCCGAGGAAGGATCGCAGCTGTTTCCTGGTTTGTGGAAGAGGACATGATGCAATTGCATTAATTTTGTCAACCTGTGGTTTAATTGTCCCACCTCCAACAGTAAACCCGAGGTACTGGACTTCAGTCCTAGCAAGAGCACACTTTGCTGGATTGATGCAAGCCCTGCGGAACACAGCCGATCCAGCACGATTCTTAGGTGATCCACATGCTCTTCCCAAGTTCCACTGAAAACAACAACATCATCAAGGTACGCACAAGTGAATGCTGAGAGCCCACAGAGTACCTTATCCATTAGTCTTTGAAATGTTGCTGGGGCCCCATGGAGACCAAATGGCAAGACTGAACTTGAACAATCCCCACGGAGTACGGAATGCTGTCAACTCTTGAGACTGCTTAGTGAGAGGTACTTGCCAGTATCCCTTGGAGAGATCAATGGTCGTTAGATATTTTGCCTTCCCCAAACGCTCAATGAGATCGTCAATGCGTGGCATTGGGTAAGAGTCAAATTTTGATATGGAATTGAGATACCTGAAGTCGATGCAAAAACGTATCGTGCTATCCTTTTTCGGAGCCAACACAACAGGGTTGCACCACTCACTTGTTGAAGGTTGGATGATTCCAAGAGACAGCATGAGGTCCACCTCCTCCTTTAACTCCACCAGGAAGCGTTCCGGTATCCTGTAACTCATACGCTTCACAGCTGCATCAGGTTTTAAAACAATGTCATGCTCCACCAGACTCGTACAACCTGGGTACTTTTGAAATATGTCTGAATCAATCAGAGGTGTTACCTGAGACTGTTGCTCACTGGTGAGATGGCTCAGGTCCAGGACAGACTGTTACTGAAGGCAAGTAGTCATTAACTTCTTCCTCCTCATCCACGCTGTGAATAAGCAAACCCTCTGTTTTATTCTCAGTGCGTGGAATCCATTCCTTAAGAAGGTTAACATGGAGCACTCTACTCCCTCGCTGGAGACCTGGTGTAGAAACTTTGTAGGTAGTAGGTCCAAGTTTCTTCTGTACTTCAAAGGGTCCCTGCCACTTTGCCAGCAACTTGCTGTCAGAAGTTGGCAACATTACCAAAACCTTCTGGCCAGGGACAAAACTCCTGTGGCGAGCTTTTTTATCAAACAAAGTCTTTTGTTGCCTCTGAGCAGCTGCCATATGACTGAGCCAGTTCACTCATTTGCTGAAGCTTTTCTCTCATATGAATGACATATGAAATAACATTGACCGATTCCTCTTTACCTTGCTCTCTCTCCCATGAGTCCTTTAGCAGGGTCAATGGGCCTCTCACCTCATGGCCATAAAGAAGCTCAAACGGGGAGAAGCCAGTGGAGGCTTGAGGAACTTCTCGGTAGGCAAAAAGGAGGTATGGCAGCCACTGGTCCCAATCAGACCCTGTATCATTGACAAACTTTCGGAGCATTTGTTTGAGAGTTTGGTTGAAGCGCTCCGTCAGTCCATCTGTCTGTGGGTGATAAGGGGTTGTCCGCACACTCCTGATGCCTAACAGCTTATAGACCTCTTTCAACAGTGTGGACATAAAATTAGTGCCCTGGTCAGTTAAAATCTCCTGTGGGAATCCAACCCTTGAGAACAGTTGAATCAATGAGGAAGCTACAGTTTTTGCTTTAACAGTTTTTAATGGAAAGACTTCAGGATACCTCGTAGCATAGTCTGTAATGACTAGCATAAAGCGATTTCCAGATTTACTTTTTCTACAGGACCAACTACGTCCATGCCAAGACGCTGAAATGGTATACCAATGATTGGGAGAGGTTGGAGTGGTGCTTTGGTGGGGACCCTAATTGAAGTCTTCTGACATTGAGGACAACTCCTGCAAAACATAGCAACATCTGAGCGCAAACCAGGCCAGAAAAAGTATCGCTTGATGCGAGCGGTGGTCTTATGCTTCCCCAGGTGGCCAGCCCAGGGAATGGAGTGCCCCAAAGTAAGCACTGTTTTGCGGGCTGCTTTAGGGACCACTAACTGCTTAACCTGGCCGTGCTGGTGGTATAAGATGCCATCTTGCAGAATGTACAGCTCTTTATTTGTGTCAGATTCAACAGAGTCCTTTTCCTTGGCCCTCAGCAACATGGCAGACAAAGTTGGATCAGCCTGCTGCATTTGTCTGATGTTCGTAGGTACTGAAAAACCTAAAGGCATATCTGGAGCAGCCTGAACTGATGTCTTTCTAACAGTGTGTTGAAATTTTTCACGTCTTCTTTGACTGCGTGGCTTCCAAGACTTTCCGGGATCTGTCTCTAGTTCAGCCTCAAAGAAGGGTAAAGCACTGAGGGTTGCATAATGCTCGTCCTGATTTTTAGTTTGAGCCCTTGTTATAACAACATTGCACTCATGTACTTCCCTCAACAGATCATAGATGACTGGCAGATCCTCCCCAAGAACTACAGGATAGGGCAGCTTATCAGCTACACCAACCTTTAACAGATAGGGTGTCCCCTGCACTACAATAAACAGATCAGCAGTAGGGTATGGTCTTTCATCACCATGTATACAGCAAACTGATATGGTTTCAGAGGGGCATGTGTAATCGTTTGACACATATTTCCTGTGTACCAGAGTCTGTGTGCTGCCAGTATCTATTAAAGCATTAATTTCTTGTCCATTAATCTTAACTGTGGTGATTTTATTTGACTGCTTTCTCTCAGATTTAATATCCACATTCTGATGAGGCACGAAACACATCTGAGATAATTTTCTTTGATTATTAGGACACATGGGCTTAGTGTGACCTTCCTGTCCACAAAGGTAGCACACTGGTGGCCTTTTACCTGGCTTCGAGCTATTCAGGGGCTGCTTTTCCCTTGTAAAGGGCTTACCCACACCCGTCGCTGACCTCTGAGGATGCTGAGGGGGTTGCAACCGACGTGAATCTCTGGCAGCCTTCCATGCACTGTTGCTCCATGGCTGACTCTTACTTCGGGCAGCTACAAACACATCAGCCAGGGTGGCAGCCTCTGCAGCAGACTTTGGATTATGCTCCTTAATCCAGACCTGAAGCTCAGGACACAGCATTCTTAAAAACTGCTCCAAGATAATAATTTCACCAACTTCTTTTACAGTTCTGTTTTTCGGCTGAATCCATTTTTCATAAAGTTCTTTCAGTCTTGCATACAGTTCCTTGGGACTCTCATCAAAAACTTCAAGACAGCGAAATCTTTGCCTGTATGTTTCTGGGTTTATATCATATTTTTGCAAAATGGCAGCTTTTACCTTGTCATATTGCAGTGAATCGTCCACATCCATATTAACATAAGCACTTCGAGCCTTACCAGTAAGAAGAGGAATGAGGTGAAAAATCCAGTCTGACTCAGGCCAGCGACAAGCAGCTGCAATTCTCTCAAAAGTGGTCAGAAAATGTTCAACATCATCTTCAACAGCTAGTTTCTCCAGTTTAGGATGATGAATATGCACAGACTGACCTGTTAATATGGAGGCTGAGCCAGAACCCTCATGCTGAGATGTTGCTTGTGTCTGATAATCAGCTGGAGTTTCAACAGACTCTGGATCAGTTGATGTGGGCTCTGGAAGTGGGGTGGTTCTGGCCTGCACTTCCATTTGCAAAAGCCAAAACTGGTGTTGCAAACTCTTAAAACGCTGTTCTTGCAGTACAGCATCCTCTCTCTGTTTTTTATCTCGAACTTCCTGTTGTCCCAAGAAAGCCTGAAGAATCCCAGCAATATCAAGAAGAGTTGGCTCCCTGGTATCCTCTCCTTCAGTGTCTCCAGCCACAACTGAAATTCCTTCTTCCATCTCCTTCTCAATCTCTGGGTGGTGCAAGGCCTCTCTGGCCTCCATTTTATTTCCTCTCTTTGGGCGCACAGCATTCTGCATGGCTCAAAAAGTTTGTCAGGGGAGAAAAAGGGGCAGAAAAATGCAAAAAAAAAAAAAAAATCCTGTCTCCTCAACTGAAGGATCCCACTTCTGACACCACATGTGATGGACCGAGTTGAAGAACAGGAGGAGCCCAGGAATTATTAGAAAAATATAGTTTCCATTTATTTAACCCCCAAAAATTATATTTACAAGACTAATAAATGTTGAGCTCATAAAAGAGGTCAAAGAAACAAAACTGAACCCAGGCAAAGACTGCAAACTTAACAAACCAAATAACTGCTCAAACATACATAATTGACCTAAACATGAAATGACATACAAGGGTATATATAATGGCTGATCAGACCATTGTGACACATGAGGGGTAACAAACAAAACACAATCATAAATCACAAAAAATGCAGTACAATCTAGTTTGTTAATAAACTAAACACTAAAGAAGAAAATCAAAAACCCCATTAAACCCTAAACTCAAATATTTAATTAAATACAAATACTTTGTTTTTAAAGTAAAGAAAACACACATTCCCCCCCCTTCAGCAGGAAGTGGTGGTGTGGTCCAATTATCTTCCTTTGTATTTAATGGTTTCAAACCCTGGCTACCATCTTTTGTCCAGCAACTCCCAGGGATGATAGCAGGTAAGAAATAAAAAGACAAAGGTTAGTCAGAAAGCAAAGAAATGAAGTAGTATGAATACATAAGTAAACTAAATGTGCGCGCTTACAAATAGAACAAATGTATCCAAACCAATCAATAAAGTTATTGGAAACTAAAATGTAGTGATGGCCAAATGAAGCTTTCTGAAGCACTGAAGCTTGTATTGAAAAATGGTTCATTACTCGAAGCTTTTCAACACAGTCCTCTCTGGTGACATCTGGTGGCCAAAAATACAAAGAGCAGCTTGAATCCACAAAATAAAACCAACTGCTTCATTACGATTGCCTACTCTACACAGTGGAGTTTTGTCTGATATTGGGCCTCCGTTGTGTTGCTTTGAACGTGTATTTTTTTGGTGGTTAAAAAAAAAGTGTTTTATTTGTTTAATAAATAGTTTTGACCAGTAAACTCTCCTTGTTTAAACATGCACCATGGTGTGGTCTTCCTTTGCTTGTGACTTCTTGATGTTAGTAAATACAATAATTGAAAAATACCACGTTACATATAATATATACATATAATAATGTACAACACATTATGGAGTATGCTTCTGCTCTGAGGTCCTGCCTCCATGCACTTATGCAATTAATCGCTAGACAGGTGTATTTATAAATAATATTATATTAGGGAAATTTTCCCAGACATATTTTTGACCTGGGGGTAGAATTGATTGTGAAATGGAAAGGAAAAATGCTTATGAAATTGCAAATTAAAAACATGATGCATTGACGGTAACCCTTTTTCAATTTTATTTAAAAAGAGAATTTGTTCTAATGTGCGATGGCCGAACCTGTTCCTTTTCGTGGAGATCATTTATCCTATCATTTATCCTAAGTGTTAAGGAAAATCCCTTCACATGGCACAGAGGAGGCTGGAGTGCAGAGAAACTGGTAGAGATGCAGTTTTACAGTCTACCTGGGCCCCACCAACTGTCAGCTAAAGAGAATAAATAAATTCAATTGCTGCACATTTGGCAGACTAACATTTTTAGATTAATTAAACAATAAAATATATATTTTTACAACATTACATGTAAAGAGTCAAGTGGAAGTTTTTCTAAAGTTATTTAATGATATTTATATTATGGAAGCAGATTTTTGACATTTTACCTTTTTCCCGTTTTCAGATATAATAAACACGCACAAAACAAAAGCAAACGGCCAGAACACAAAGCTGGAAAACCCACCCGATTGACAAAAATCAACTCAAAATTCTCACACGCAACAGAACCTCCTCTATTCCTCGCTGGCTCCAAATCTCTCAGTGGAATGATCAGTGGTTTGCTATCTGTCACCATCAAAACACTCCACAAATGCCGTGAATGATTCGCTTCCTTATAAACCATTGAATCAGATACCGAAGCAGTTAGGTTCTAAATGAAGCTTCGGACGTCACTGATCACGTGACTCTGGCCAAACGAATCAAGCTTCGATACAGTGCTTCTGAAGAAGTGTGTTGATTTTTTTGACACACGCACCGGAGCTTCAGCTTCAAGCGGGCCATCACTACTAAAATGTATTACTATGTTCAAATGAAGAATGAAAATACAAAAGTTACCGACTTTAGAGTGTGGCCACGGGTTTGGCCATCACAGCCAAAAAGAAACAAGCCCTTCAGGCAGACGCTGCCAAATGTGTGAAAATTACTGAATTGTTTGGTGGTAGCTATGGCACAGCTTCCATAGATTTAGCAAGATCAGCAAGTGGTGGAGGCCAGCAGGTGGATGAAGGAAAGGGGAGGCAAGAGGAGGAGAGACCCGAGGCGGCCGCTGGTCATAGTGGCAGAGGAACTGAACTTCAGGTAAGAAGTTATGACCTGCTGTCTATCTGTGTCAGATATAAACTAATTTTAGTTGTAGCTTGTTTTCGTTGTGGTGACTTTATACAGTCGCTTAGAATAACTCGTACAGCGTAACTAGCATGACTGAGTTTATATACTGCTGGGCGGGTGCTATGAAGTTACTGATAGTAAATTTTATTTTATGCTTAAGGTTAGTTTCTCAAACTTCTCAAAATCTTAACAAATTGTGCCAATCCTTACATGTTGCACCAGCTGATTTATCATCAAAGGTGGAGAAGTCTGTGACAGAGGAGACAGAAGAGCAGCAGAGAGAGATGGAAGAGCAAGAGAGAGAGATGGAAGAGCAAGAGAGAGAGATGGAAGAGCAGGAGAGAGAGATGGAAGAGCAGGAGAGAGAGATGGAAGAGCAAGAGAGAGAGATGGAAGAGCAAGAGAGAGAGATGGAAGAGCAGAAGAGAGAGATGGAAGAGCGAGAGAGAGAGATGGAAGAGCGAGAGAGAGAGATGGAAGAGCGAGAGAGAGAGTTGGAAGAGCGAGAGAGAGAGATGGAAGAGCGAGAGAGAGAGATGGAAGAGCAAGAGAGAGATGGAAGAGCAAGAGAGAGATGGAAGAGCAAGAGAGAGAGATAGAAGAGCAAGAGAGAGAGAGAGATGGAGCAAGAGAGAGAGAGAGATGGAGCAAGAGAGAGAGATGGAAGAGCAGGAGAGAGAGATGGAAGAGCAGGAGAGAGAGATGGAAGAGCAGGAGAGAGAGATGGAAGAGCAAGAGAGAGATGGAGCAAGAGAGAGATGGAGCAAGAGAGAGATGGAGCAAGAGAGAGAGATGGAAGAGCAAGAGAGAGAGATGGAAGAGCAAGAGAGAGAGATGGAAGAGCAAGAGAGAGAGATGGAGCAGGAGAGAGAGATGGAAGAGCAAGAGAGAGAGATAGAAGAGCAAGAGAGAGAGATGGAGCAAGAGAGAGAGAGATGGAAGAGCAAGAGAGAGAGAGCCAGGGCATCGATTACTTTGCTCGCCCTGAACCTGCCATATTACAGGCCTTCTTAGATTACCACCCACAGCAGAACAGTAGCAGTGCAGTTGTGATGAGGGTGTTCAGCTGTAAAGATGGCACCAACAGGAAGTGGCTTACTTATTGCAAAGAACGCCATTTATTGTTCTGCTTTGTGTGTCTGGCATTTGCAAGGCTGACTGACACCAGCACATTTATAACAGGCATGAGTGACTGGCGACATATACACCTGCGCACAGAGGAGCATGAAAAGAGCAATACACACCAGACCTGTGCTGAAGCTTTTTTCTTAAGGTGCTCAAAAGGCAACATCAGGAGCTTGTTTGCTGGCAGTCAGTTGTCATCTCACAGAGCACAAGTGAAAAAGAGACGGCAAGTTTTAGAGCGTATAGTGGATGTGATCAAAGTACTTGGGAAGAGGGGACTCAGCTATAGGCATGTGGAGAATGAGGCTGCATACACTTTAGGTGATAACACCATCGATCATGGTAACTTTCTGGAACTGATTGTGTTATTAGGCAAGTATGATATGTGCCTTGGAGAATATTTGAATGACTGCATTGAAAAAAGCAAGAAGTTGCATTAGTGGATCAAGAGGTAGAGGATCTCTCATCACCCTACTCTCCAAAACAACTGTCAACTCAGTGATTGATCCACTTGGCCATCTCCTTCAAGAGAGCATCGCCAGTGATGTCCAGAAAGCTGGGATGTTTTCTGTTCAGCTAGACACAACCCAAGACATCACAGGTTATGATCAGTGTTCATTAATCATCAGGTATGTTACTGAGTCTGTGCAGGAGAGGCTTGTCTCCATAGTGAGGTGCGAAGCATCCACGGGGCAGTACTTTGTAAACTTGCTTTCCGGAGTTTTAGAGCATCTGAATCTTTCAGCACTTATGACTGCCCAGTCTCCAACTCATGTGCATGTGTGGTGCTATGCACACATACTTAATCTTGTGATTGCTGACATAACACAAAGTGTCATTGAAAGTGGATCACTCTTTAATTTACTTAATGACATAGCTGTGTTCATCAAGGAGTCCTATCACAGGGTTAATCTGTGGGAGAAACAAACCGAAAACACAAGACACAGACGCCTCAGTCCAATAGGTGAGACACGGTGGTGGGCCAAGCATGATGCCCTCCAGAAAATCTTTGGACATTTTGGAAAACCAGATGATGGCCTCTTCGTTGATGTAGTGCTGACGATGGAAGCCATTGAAAAGAGGGAAAAAGAAAAGCCAGCTGTTTGTGCCAAAGCACGAGGCTTTAAAGAGTGTCTCTTGAAGCATGAAACTGTGTTAACAGCACAGATATTTCTTAGAGTGTTTGAGCAAACAACTCCTCTGTCAAAGTACCTCCAGTCAAAGGGGATGGACATTCTCTCTGCCCATCATATGGTGACTGCCACACAAGATGGCCTCAAAAGTATTGCCAGGGACTTTCCAACTGTGAAGACAGCTGCAGACACATTTGTGAAACAGACAAATCAAAAACTAGAGGAGAGGGAGAACAACACAGACATGGAAGTGGAGGCTGAACTACCTAAAAAGAGAGCCAAAAGGAGAAAAGGCATGGCCGGAGAGATGCCTGAAGATGAGTTGCAAATCAATGCTGAGAAATCATATGAGGTGAAAGTGCACAACATCATCCTGGACACAGTTATTGAAGCAATCCACAGACGATTTGTCATACATGGCCCTCTTCTTACCGATTTGGCATGGTTGGACCCCAGGAAGTTTAGCCAGGTCAGAACAGTTTCTCTTCCAAGTAATGCATTTCAGAACCTCAGCGCCTGTCTATTTAAATTTGACAGCAGGGCTACAGTTAATAACCTTCAGTCAGAACTGAAACGTTTTGCTGAACAGTGGGAAAGGCTTAAGACATCACATGTAGATGAGTACACGACCAGAACAGCAAAGGACAGATCTGAAGAATGGGACGAAGAAAGTGAAATTGTGACCGAAAGCTGTGGTTCTTGCAAAAATTGCCCACTGTGCTGCTATCAAATACTCAGGCGGTTCAACATGCTGTCTGATGCCTATCGTCTCCTTGGGCTGGCATACAAGTACCTGCTGACCCTCTCCCTCACTCAGGTTGCCTGTGAAAGAACATTCTCTACACTCAAGTTCATTAAAAGCAGACTCCGAAGCAGCCTGTCTGCAAACAAGCTGGAGATGTTTATGCTGATGGCCACTGAAAAGGACATTCTCATGTCATTGGACTCTGACATGGTCATTGACAGGGTAGCTGAGAAGAGTGACCTGCTGAGAAAGCTCCTTTTGTAACCTGGTGAGGTGAAATAAAAATGAGCAAAACATTCCTAATTATCTATTGTTAATATTAAATTCAGCTTTATTGTTATTGCCTAAATGAATACGTTTAGTATCTACCTTCACTTCAAACAAGTCAAGTGATTGGTAAATGCTTAGAATTTGTCCATCTTAATAGATAGAATAAATATGAGATTGGAGTATTAGGCATTTATAAACATATATTCTTACAGTCTTAATCTGTCATTGTTTCATTTCAGATGCTGTCAGTCATTTTAGGAGGACTGAAGTGTGTTCATTTTAAGTAAGTACTATATGGAATATGATTCAACCATTTTTCTAGAGTAAGCATACCAGTACTGTCATCGTCTGAAAAAATCTATTAAGTACAATTCTTTCTCAACCTTCACTGTCTGTCCTTTCACTTCATAAAGGTTTCCATGTCTTAAGATATGTTCAGTGTTGCTGCTGTGGAAGTGTTGTAGGTGACCTTTTATTGATGAGTGAATAGTCTTTGGTGATACAATTCAATCATAATCTGTCCTTTATAGATTTTAATATTCATCTAATCTTTATTCCTTTCTGTCCTGTTTGTCAGGGTCTGATCATACATTGTTTAAGAGGTTCGAGACCATTCAACTTTTTAAGTTCATCAACGTAAGTACTAGTGTATATGATTTCTCTAATTCCTTTCTGGAATAAAGATGCCAGTACTGTGATCATCTGAGCAAGTCCATCAATTGCCATTCACAGTTCTTTGTCCTTTCACTTGTGTCCTGTTTTTCAGGGTCCCATATAATTTCTTCAGAAGTAAGTACTGTATATGATGCCAGTATTTTCCCATATTTTCTAGATACTGTATTAGTACTGTGTGTAAAATGCCATCAAAAACTCAATTAAGTGTTATTCTTATTCTTCTTTCTCACCTTTCTTTCTCTGTCTCCTTTCATATTTAAAGGTTGCTGTGTTAACAAAATATATTGTGCTACCATGCTGTTTTCTATTGTTTTGGTAAATAAATACTTTATGAAAATATCCCTAAATCTGTCATTTATTAATTTTAATATTAATTAATGATCATGTCTCACCTCTAGTGTTCTTGGTCTTAATTTAAGGTTTCTACCATGTGCTGTAGATAGTTCAGGAGGTTAACTCTACCAAGCAGTCTTTTTGTTTCCGCTATGTACTGTTTAAAATCCCGAATAGGGAGAATGGTGTAGGTTTAACTTTATTAGATTGATACATATATACCAACAAGGCAGTGTACATAAAAGCAGTTGTTTTCATGCAAAGGCTTTATGGTTTTTCCTATAGCGATTGACAGACCACGTGACTTTGCGCATTGCATGCCGGGAACTCGTGGCAAAACAATCCAAGTACCGCATCAAATACAAGCATTTGCAATTGCAGCACCGCAAAACGTTCATTCTCCGGTTCCAATACCTTCTTGTTTTTTCTGTGCCGCACAAAAAAGGTATGTACAAAACGACGGAGAACAATGCCGGTCCGTACAAAGACAGACTCGACGAAAAGACAAAGAAAAGATACGAGGAAAAATCAAAGGAGTGAAAGGGTCAGACCCTTACGAGCACACAGAGGGACAAAAGACGTTAGCGTGCTGCCCAACTTTCACCACGCTCAGATTTATAATTATACGGTTCTTGGAGTGAGTCCATACACTCATGAAGTTTAGTAACTTCAGGTCACTGCAACAAGCCCAGGTACAGTTTACTGACGGATGGGTACAGGACCTTGAAATGCACCGAAAGACCATCGTACGAACAAAGGTAAGTTTACCTTTGTTCGTCTCACAAATCGTCGTCATAAATACACATTCGTTAACCGTGTATTAATATAACCTTTGAGCTCAACGGTAATTAATTAGTAGTGGAAAAATAATTGTAATATTTGAGCCATTTCTGCTGTCCAACTACTTCTTACAAAATACATTTTTAATGTTAATTAGATTTTTTTTTACGACGTAAATAAAGGTTATAGAAAAGTCACTGCCAAAGACTGATTGCGGCTTCTACCTTGTTACACTAATGTTGTTTGTAGCTCAGTATGACTTTATGTCATCCATGAGGGATGCATTTGACATATGTTTCACATATTATAGCCCAACAAGTTACTTATAGCAATTTAAATACGAGCAATCAGTTTCTTTGCAAATACCGGAAATCAGTTTTTGGCAGACAATCACTTTTTGGCACAACACCGGCTATTGCAGTTAATAATACAGCAGCTTCTTGCCATTTTTTGTGTTTCTTTTTATCGCTGTGTAACTGAGTTCAATTGAAAGCCTGCATGCGCTAGTACCGCTTGACAAAAGTTCCCAGAATCCTTTGCGGTTTTATCCATGAATGACGTCACATTTTTGGTGGGCCGGTCTCCAGTCAAAATGCCCGGGCCGATTTTTTGTCCCAGTCCAGCCCTGCCTGCCCTCCAGCACTATCCACAGCAACCCCTCAACAGCAACATTGTACCCATCAGGTAAAGCATCGGCTACGTTTGCTTTGCCTTGTTGCCCATATTAGATTCTTGATGAAAGTGTGTTGTTGTTATTCAGCCTGGTTCAATGTGCCCCTTTTTAACTTTGAGCACCCGCCCCTTTAAACCTCTCTGCACGGCCCTGCCTAACAGACCTACACCTTAGTTCACAGATTCACTTTGTCTAAGGTTGATTTCTGGGATTTCACACAACCCAGGATTCAGATCGTGAATCCATGATGGGCTTGGATTTACATCATTATAAATGAAATGTGCTCTACTTGGAAGCAGCCGGCCCCGCCACTTTTGACGGGTTGTGTGAGACTTTAAATCATCAAACTGTAAATTATAAATTAAATTGTTATTGAGCCTTTACCCCGAGTCCTAAAGTGTAGATTTATTTTCTTACTCTTCTTATATTTATTGTTTGTTTACTTGCACCGCTGTAACTGCAGCCTCGTCGTCTCGTCTCTCTATATGCTGGACTGTCTGTAGCGGAGATGACAATAAAGTTTAATTTGACTTCAGCAGCGCGCAGGCGCACCGAGGGCTCTCGCGCTCACTTTATAGAATTTAGAAAAAACATGGGTGCAGATTATAAGTCTGTATCATAATATCTGTTTGTTGTGTTGTTTTTATTTTCTTTTGCGAGTTGGTTATTAGATGCCGCTCCAGCCAGCCAGAGACTCCCCGCCGCCCCGCCCTCTCCTCCCTGTGCCGCCAGCAGCAGGCGCACCTCGCAAACGGAGGGCGCCCTTACTCCCAGCAAATGGCTGATAGAAAACCGATCGGTGCCTACGAATTTCCCAATATGCGCTGGCATGACGTCGGGGAAGCATGGGTACGACCGATTCTTTTATTTTTTTCTTGCCAATGCCCGTGATGCCCCCCCCCCACCACGATGCATTCTATTGGTTTGCACACTTACACACACCCAGCTGTGGTTTCCTGTTTTGCTGGACTCTGGAGAGCCCCGCCTTTAACGCTCTTCTCTCACAGAGAGCAACAGAAAACTTGGAAAAACTCCAGATTGACTGAACTCAGTTCAAAGTTACCTTGACACCTTTAGATGTGAGACGTAGTGATGGTCCGCTTGAAGCTGACGCTCCGGTGCGTGTGTCAGAAAGATCAACGCGCTGCTTCAGAAGCACCGTGTCGAGGCTTGATTCGTTTGGCCAGAGTCACGTGATCAGTGACGTCTGAAGCTTCGTTTAGAACGTACCTTTTTTTAAATCGAACTTTATTGAAACACAATGAGTATACAACATACAAACAGATGAAGTTTACAAAAGAACAGAACATGAACATACAGAACCAGGAGTAAAAAAATTATGATATGAGTAGGCGAAAAAAATCTACATATAAATATTGTTCTGAGAGGCTTTTTGTTGGTTGAGTCTGAAATTGATTGTATGTACAATTCATATCCTTATAAAAAGGCAGAAATATGGTGTTTTATTAATAAACTTACATTTATGGATATAAAATAGCTAAAAGTATTAACAAATATTTTATAAAAAAACATTTATCATTCTTCCTGGGGAACTTAAAGAAACAGAATAAAACATTTTCCATCGTAAAGAAAACTCCCTTAAAATATGGACAATAACAAAACTGCTAAATTCTTCCAGAATCTCTGTGTAGAGGAACCAAAAGAGATGTGCCACAGTTTCTGGATGATCCCCACAGAAAGTTCAATTAGTATTTATGTCTCTTTTAAATGTCACCATATAGTGACTGGCTGGGTAACATTTATGAAGAATTTTATATGAGATTTCCTTCACCTTGTTCACAATTAGATATTTATGGGATCATCCAGACTGTCTTCCAGGTGATATCTGGAACATGTCGGTTCCAGTAAGATATTCTATATATGGGAGAGACATGATATCTTCTTGGAATAAACTACGTATTCTCTTATTGCTGTTACCAAGTTCCTGTGAAAAGCAGATTTTTCCCACTGCTGACTCAGCTGGATCAGGGAGAGTGACTGAGGCAGATATTGAGCTGTCAGTGTTTTTATATAACATTAAAGTCCCTGAGGGTATGGCACCAAGCACCATTGAGAATTCCCCAACACTGACGGGAAAATTATATAGTGTAAGGAATTCATTGTAAGTAAGTAGTACTCCCTCGTTAAATTTTAAAACTTAGTAGCGGCCGCCATTGTTGGCAGCTGAAATTTGGCTGGGCCGCGCTATGAATTCTGGGATATGGTGGGCCACGAAGGACACACCCGACCCATCCTTCAAACTCGGGGGAATGAAGGACGCATTTGAAGGAGTCGAGGAGTCGGGACAGCCTTCGTCGCCTGGCTGTGACGTCATCGGCCTTCAAATGCGGCCTCCGGAGGATGCAGCCGACGTTTTGGGACACAGCTTGTGTGTCTTTGTTGGTCATGTGACCTCCCAGGGACTACACATGGAAACGAGCAGTTTAGCTCAAATCTGGCAGGTTTCCATCGTCTGTTTTTGTCCTGATGTCCATGAACATGAACACTGTCCCTGTCAAACACGTCCAGATAATCTGATCCAGTGTTGTTCTTCTTCTGTGGTGTTTGTGATGGAGCAGCAGCTGCTGATCCTGATGTCCTCCACCAAGGGGGCAGCAAATTCAGCTGACTGTCATCATTTATTAAAAAGATGTAACAATGTGACATAATGCAATATAATAGTGTCAGTTACACATTGTGGGTTGCACTGTGGCCAGAATGGACATTACCTCCTGCCTAATGGAAGCTGTCAGCCATCCTGCAACCATGAATTAGATAAGCAGAAGTGAAGGGATTGTTAACAACAATTTAATAATAAAATGTAATGTGATAGTTGCACTTTATTAGCTCCCCACAATCGTATGAATAATAACCATGAATGCACTGCATGCTCATAGCAAGTTCTTTAGGTTTAAAGTGAGATCCTGCTTTAAAGGGCGCTTCATCTGCTGGGAATGACATGTTTCTTCTAGTATGTAAGGCTCAGCCCATCTTACTGGGACTTACTTTTGTAGATCCACATGCTCTAAACCTGCTGCTCCATGATTGGTGCAGAAGCTTTAAGCTACTATTAACAAATAATGACCATGGACTTAGTTGTTACTACAATAACTTATCATTGAGCAACTTTTAATTTTACTTGTAAAACTATGCAAGTAGAATTGAATGGGGCACAGTGAGCTGAGCACAGGCCCACTCTGTGACACTCAGAGGTTTGTGGATATCATACTGAGAGTATTGGACACAGTGCAGCCAGCTTGCAGCCACTTTCCCACCACTTTAGCACAATGTTTACATGAGACTCAGCCACACTAATGTTCCTGGGCAGACATGTGGTGCAGCATGGCTGATGGCACTGTACCTGCAGCTGTCATGGACAAGAACCACTCAATACCTCACCCAAGCCAAGCCTGTGCTGATGTTGTGATCTGAGACCGAGACACTAACCCAGGATCATGATATGATGTTGTGAGAGTTTCACTAAGAATTAGCTCTGATTACAAGATTTCAATCTATCGTAACTCTAATTTGTATTTACTTCAGTTTGTTCATCTTGGAGCTGTGTGCATCTGAGGACAGTCTTATTATTACCAGGTGAGGATATGTAACAGCCACAGTCTGTAGAGATGATGTCACCATGGAGTGGTGATGTCACTGGAGCTGCCAATATGTGCTCCAGCCAAAGCTACACCAGAGGGTTGTGCTGTGTAACAGGTTGGTGCAGGTGGTGTTATCTACATTTGAACATTAGGCAACAGTCTCATGAAGACACTTTCTATTGTTCACTAAAGACCAACAATAACAGAGACAAAGGGAGAGCAGCAGAACTAGTGCTAACAATTAGCACTGCTAGCCTGCCCACCAACACCAGCTAATGTTCTAAAAACGATGATCAATGATTTTGCTGTAACGGCTCCAGCTGTCTGTGTCAGGGACACGTTGGAGATGAAGTGAGTGATCCAGTGACAAAGGTTTGGAAAGCTGCAGTCAGCTGAGACTAAAGGAGTCACCTGACCGAGAGACCAAATGTTTCACTGAGAACGTCCAGATGAACAGAATCAACCTTTGGGATAATCTGTTCCACACATCCATGTTTCACTTACTGCATTATATTTCCTCATTGCTGTGCACACAGGCCTGTGGCTTATAACCAACTCCAAGTTCAGACTCAGAGGCTGCTGAAGCTGTTTTCTGGAACAGAGACGTGTTGGATATAAAACCAACTCTTCTTTATGTGTCAGCACTGAGGAAAGGAGCAGCTTCGTTTCTAAGTGTATGAAGGACTGTAGCAGTGTGTGTGTGAGCTTTATTTCACAGACAGAACCATGTCAAAAACACAACTTCAGGTAAAAACAATACAAAATCAAAGAGTCTGATCAGAAGGATTAAACAGAGGAGTGTGGGACTGTTTTTAACAGACAGCAGGTTAAGCCAGGCTGGAGGAGTAAACTGAGCCTCGGTGTGAGCAGCAGTGTGTTTGACAGGAAGCTGAGATAAACAGTCTGGAGCCCATTTAGTGCTTCATATGAAAGTGTGAGGATTTGAAAGCAAATCTAAAATCAAGCAGGAGTCAGTGTGAGAATGATTTGTGCTTTTCCTCAGTCAGATGCTGGGAGTTTCAGTTCATCCATGTTCAGCGTGCTGTGCTTTGTGTAACAGGAGAATATGACAGTATAAATCAAGTCTTCATGTCACTGAAAGCCTCCACAGTCTGCTATGGAGGTGCATCAGTTTGGATTTACAAGAAGAACATTTCTTAAACCTGCCACAAGATGGCGCTCCAACAGAAGGGATGTCCACAGTGTAACACAGACACACACATACTGTGTGAATGTGTGAGTGAATGGGCTTTCAACACAAGGCTTCTGCTGCTACCTTTAATTACATAATTAGCTAACAAGAACAAACTGTTAATTACCACCAAAGAACGGCTCCAGATTTTAGCTGCTGACCATTTTGTGAAACGTTGATTACATCAGCTTATTGTTGATTTTTCAACCTTAATATCAGCTGCTTTAAAGGAGCCTCGTTCTCTCGCAGTAACAGTTTTCTTCACTAGATGCAGTGCAGGCACAGTCTGTGTTTCTAAACTACACACTAATGTTCATTGTTGTGCAGCTAAATCCTCCCTCTGGATGGGAAGAATCCCTGTCAGGCTTCAAACACCTGGCTTGGTGTTCTGGAGCTAATGTGTCACCTGTGAGGACTCTGAGATGAACACACAGCAGACACTTCAGTTCTCCGTCTGTGTGTCCTCAGTTTCCCAGCATGCCTTGGCTGTGGTGGTGGAGGTGAATGAGGGGGAACATGCTGCTCTGTCAGCACTCAGGTTTCATACCTGGTGATCTCAGAGGACAAAGCGGCGTTACAGCAGCGCACGTTGATGAGACCTGATGCTCTGAACAGTTCAGACTTCAGCCTCACTCTGAGAAAACAAACGACTGACTGTCAGCAGCAACTACACCTGCTCCATCAGTGACGGAGAGAAGAACTGAGACTGAGAGACATACAGCTGCAGGTCAAAGGTCAGAAACGCCCGCTCTTTGTACGGGTCAGGAGTTAGTACTGCAGAGGTCAGAGGTCAGCTTGCTGACAAACCATTTGAAACAGTTTGGAGCTAAAAGCACAACAGCAGAGGAAAGAAGAGACACTGCAGAGATGATGCAAAATATTGTGTTTTGTTCTCAGCTGTCAAAAAGTGTAACACACGTGTTCCAGCACAGCCTTTGTGTACTTTCACTTCTCCATACTGTCCATTGGAAATCCTGTTTGTTACTTTTTGATTTCAGTCCATGTGTCCAAAGCAAACTTCTGTCCCACACTTTCTCTGCTGACTCTTCACCGATGCTCAGATGATCTTAGATGATTTCACCAGAACTCATCAAAATTCGGGCTCCACAGAAACCCAGACGTCACTAAACAAGCGTAACAAGCAAAGTGAAAACTGGTCGTTCAGCTTTATTGACCAAAGATAAGCTCACATGTCACCTCATGACACAGACACTTATTTCCACAGCATGCACGAGGACTGACAATAAGTGTCTATAAAGCCACTTCTATCTGCCACACCTGTGCTTCTGTCATGGTTGCTCTCCTCTCACTCTGTCATTTATCCACAGTCTGCCTCCCTCTGCTCCGTCAGCTGACGTCCTCTCTACACCACCTGCTGTGTTTTATCCTGCAAAAACACATTTAAGAAGCGTTGCACCGAGTAACGGGAGTAACTGCTATAAAATACATTTAAAGGAGGTGGTGCTGAGTGCTGTGACTGGGGTCCCACCACTGACATCACGGGTGGAGGACATGTTGGAAAACTGCTACAAAGTGCTGTGCAGCCAGCAGAGCTTACAGTCTGTCCTGTGTGTCATACAGGCTCTCACACTTAGTGTTTCTGTGACACATTGAAGAGAAGTTTGTGTTGTTCACAGTTGTGCTTGTACTGAGTGACAGCTGACATGACCTAACAGGAATAATGTGTCTGTGCTGAATGAGATGTAACACACAATGAAGTCTTGATGCATCTCAATCATCCAGGAAAGTGAGTCTGTTGCTTCTGTTCATCTGGACGCAGCGTTTTGTGGGAGAAACGTGTCGTCATCATCAGGTGACGTCTTCAGTCTCAGCTGCAGGTTTCAGTCTTACAAACAGGACATTTGCATAAAGACTGAAAGCAGCTGCAGGAACGATGGGCTGGGAGCTCCGTTCCTTCATCTTAATTATGCAGATTCTCAGGACCATTGATCAACAACCACTGATCCATGTCCATGAGTCCCATTCACAGAGATGTGGGAATGGCTGCAGTCACAGCATGTAAGATGGAAATAAATGAGAAGTATTTAGCTGAAGTGGATTTGATTTATGTTACTTCTTTTTTAACTTGTAGTTCTACATTGGAAGATTATTGTGATATTGAAATATAAAAATACATTTATATTCTATTATTTTCTCAAAATAAGCGTCACACTCGTGGAAGCCGGTGTAGCCGCCGAAACGCCTGCATTTATGGAGACTTTCAGCCCCAGGTAGGCCAGTTATGGATCTTCGGATCTACATTATGTCAGCAGCTGTTCTCCACCGTGAACTGTGTTCAAACAAACACGCTCATGCCTCACAGACGACAGCTTACAGTCTGTAGAGATAAAGTGACTTCGTACAGCCCCGACCTGCAGACGCTGTGCGCAGAGGTTCAGGAGCAGAAGTCCCGTTGTAAACATATCACGGCAGACCCGACGATGTTTGCATGAACGCGCTTTTCAGCATCTCTTTATTGACCACTTTACACACACGGTTGCTGTGCGCACACAGCCGGCTGTAGCTTTGCAGCTCACAGCCCGACACACACCAACAACAGCAGAGAGAGCACAGACGTTAAGGCGTGATTGCGGGTGCCGCTCAGGTGCGTCCGCCTCCCCTGCAGCGGCGCTCCAGACCACGCCCACCACACGCAGTAACCAGGTAAAATACATACTTAGGCAGAATTTTGCAAATATCTATTTTTCATTTTGTAGCAGCATAGAGCTTTTTTCCAATTATTTTTTAAAAGTCAGGTCAAGGCTCCAAAAGCCCAAAGGCGATATAACAGTTTGTGTTTGCTACATGGATCATTGTAGTTCAGCTTTCCTTTGTTATATTTCTTTAAGAGCTCAAAATGTGTTCATTACATAAATCAAATGTAATTTTCTCTGTAGCACTTCATGGATTTCATAAGCAACACACTGTAGTTGTTCACACAAAGCATAAAGGTAAAAACAATATACACAGTGTTATCTTCATTTTAGATGTCACAAAGTATTTGCGGCTCCCAGTGTTTTCCCGAACCCTGACCCTTTGCATGGAAACCGGGTCCAAAAGGCTCTTTGGGTGTTAAAGGTTGCTGACCCCTGCACTAGGCCCAACTGACACATATATTTGATTCCAAATACAAAAAATAATGTGTAACCTGCTGGAAGAATGTAGGAGGTTGAGACAGGATCTCAACACTTGGTGTCTGCAACAAAAGACAACAATATGTGGGGCGATCGTGGCTCAAGAGTTGGCAGCTCGTCTTGTAATCAGAAGGTTGCCGGTTCGAGCCCCGGCTTGGACAGTCTCGGTCGTTGTGTCCTTGGGCAAAAAAGCACTTTGGGGTCCTTAGGGACGAGTAAAGCGCTCTACAAATACAGGCCATGTAATGGCAGAAACGTTCTCTAGTGTAAATCCTGACTAGTTCATTAACTACAGATCAGTTTCAGTGAACATTATTCACAGAGGGATCTGAGCTCCTTATACCAGACTCTACAGAAACTGTAACACTGTACAGCTCTGTGACTCAACAATATGACAACAATGTAACACACACTAGAATCATCAAATAAAGCCCCACTAACCACTAGAACTAGAACTAACTAACTAGCACTGGACACTTGCATATTAGAGATTTCTACCACCATAGGAGGCGAGATATCATCCTTGAACCAGAGCATCCAGCCCTCAATTTCGGACATAAAAAGCGACGTGGCCAGGCATGATAACACTTTGACTGAACTGCAGGACTGTGCCTCGAACCACTCTGACACCATCGCCACTCTCCAGGCCACTGTGGAGCGTTTGTCTGCGGAGGTAAAGAAGTTAGATGAGAGATGTGGAGCTCTTGAGGCACTCCAGGAGGAATCATTTAAGAACTGCAGGAATACCAGAAGGCACAGAGGGACCCAAGATGACTGAGTTGGTTCACACCTGTTGGCGGAGGCGCTATCTCTCGAGGAGAAGCCACTCATCGATCGAGCACATCGAGTGAATCGCCAGCGTCCCAAACAAAGTCATCTTCCTCGGCCCATCATCTTGAGATTGCACTACTACCACATTGGTGAGGAAATTCTGCTGAAAGCTGCAGAGAACAAGAACCTGATGTTTTTAAAATAAACATCCTCCCAGATTTCCCTCGCTCTGTTGGAAACGCAGAGCCGCATTTGCAAATATGAGAGGAAGACTACGTGGGATGACCGGCGTCAGGTACAGACTGCTATACCCTGCAAAGCTGTTAGTGAGCCATGGTGATGTGAGGAAAAGCTTTACCGATCCCAAAGAGACCGTAGACTACGCGGAGAAGCACCTCTCCCACCCACCTTCAAATGTATTAAAAGCAAGGATATATCTATATGTCTAACGCTGACACAGCACTGTGTTTCTTCTTTTCCCTTTATATTCCATGTAAAGGTGAATATGGAGCGTTTATGGAGCTCGTTTATTGACCAGCTGTCAGTTAGAAGGTAAGAGTTACTAGGTTAACAGAGGTTAGCAGTAACAGTACGGGGAAGTATATTGTGTTGTTCTTTTGTTGGTTTTTATTTTATCCTACTTTACTTTGTTATTTTGATTTTACCTGTTGTGAGTGCTTCCCGTAATTCTCCTTTTTCTTGCGCCGCTGCGGCCAGAGTTCACAACATTACATATTTTTGTATCTATAAAAAGGAAGCTGACACTCTCCAGACTTTATCAAAGGTGTGAGCGTCACAGCAGAGGCCTTTGTGTCAACGTAGCTGAAGACAAAACACAGAAACACATGAAGGAGATTTTCCTGGCCTGGATTTTATACAAATATTCTGCAGTACATCAAAAATGAAAGAAAACCATTAGTCAACATATGAACATCACCTCTGAAGTTACAGAGCTTTGATTGGAGACACAGCTGAGCGTTTTGCATTTTGCATAATTAATTACATAATTAATTATGTAACCATAATTAAATGGTTACATCATCTTTAAAGTCCCCAGAGATCAGGAAAAGGGCCTGAGGGTGCTGTGTTTGGAGTCTGCTGGTTACAGTGTGCAGGACCTCACAGGCTGCTGCAGCGTTAGCAGAGGGCGGGACATACACAGCTATCATAATCACGTGTGTAAACTCTCGTGGTAGATAGTACGGTCTCATGCTAACCGCTAGCAGCTCAATGTCCTTACAGCATAGCGTCTCTTTGATAGAGAAATGCCCAGAGTTACACCATCTATCGTTCACAAACACAGCCAGACCCCCTCCTCCCTTCTTACCACTCTCCGCTGTTCTGTCATAAGAGGCTCAGCAGCTAAAGCAGCACACCTGGGTCTCCCAGCCTATTAAAAGCAGCCCTTTGCTTCACCTGCTTCACTAAACATTATTATTTTAAGCAGAGTGGTGTGATTTATGTAGGCATTGCTGTGTGACAGGATGACTTTTCTTGCACACCCACCAAATGAGGGCGCACATGCTTCCACGCCCACTGGTGACTGCACACATCCTTTCAAGGAAGCATTTCATTCATCCCTAACAAATGGAAGAAAACACTGTGCAGCGTGTTCAGGTTTGAACGTGGCCCTGGCCTCTCTCTGCATCCACCTGGCACATGCAACACACATCCACTCCCTGCTGAGCTGCTTGTATTTGATGTGTTGAAGTTTTGGTAAAGTTTGAATAAATTCCACTTTATTTATAGGAACATTTCATCTGTGGACTCCTGCTTCCCCTCTCCTTGAGCCAGTTTGTGACGGGAACATGACATAAGAAAAGTAATTTATCCCTTTTTGATTCTGTGTATCTGGCGCTCATCCAGTGAGTTCACACTTGGCAGAAACAGACTGAATTTGTCTGGAGAACTTTGGCTTCAGCCAAGTTAGATAAACACACTGTGTCTCTGTCAAAACAGCAGTGTAGTTGTGGCACCCCTGTGAGGGAATGACCACATGAATATTATTTTGTGTAAAACACTCATGTAACGGGACATTTTTCATTGCTATATGTATTTATTTTCAGTTTCTTTAAGAGGATAGAAAATCCATGTAACAGGGATTCATTTTATGTTAGAAAGCAGTGAGGGCGGAACTTTGGTGCTTGCTCCGGGGTTTCGGGGAGCAGTAAGTGGAGCCCACCTTCCGCTGCTTCCTCAGACACGTTCTGGAGGAAAGCAGAGACGCATCGTGTCTTCCTTACTCTGCTCTTCACCTGCTTTTACAGGTCGGTACACGGTGCTCGCACCGAAAATGTTGTTTATTGTCACCATGGTTACCCACGTTAATGTGAATGGGAGAGTTAAGGCGGTCCGCCAAAGTTATTTATATGTAAACACGGGAGAAAACCAGAGGAGTGTCCCGCGCGACCGCACCGCGAGCCCGCTCGTTAGGTGGAGCGCTCGTGAAGCAGAGTCAGTGCGCTCCTATGCTCTGTGCAAACGTGTTGTAATGCTCCAATCAAATCAGTTCTGTGAGATGTGAATGTTAATAGTTCTGTTAAAGTGACTGAGTAGATTAGCTAGTGTAACACAAGCACTCTGAGCAACTCTGTGTAGCTAACAGAGGCATTCATGGGTTGATTCAACAAGCTGTGTTTCATGATGCACTAAATAGTGATTTTGCCAGTAAATTACTGGAGGGAACAAATGTAATGTATTTACCAATGCTGTTATTGAATAGAACTGTTTAGCCAGTAAGACACTGCAGAAGACAATGTGATGTGTTTATTGATATGATAAAAGGATGTAGCTGTTATGGAAAGAAGTGTGAACTTGAGAAACTGAACCAGTTAAAAAGAGTATATTTCACTGATGTTGTGAAATAAGTAAATGTAATTGATGTGAATGAGGAACCAGCTGAACAGTATATTGAAAGCTCATGTTTAGTGTTTTATAGCATTTATTTGTGTGAAATAAATCAGACTCAGACACGTTCTGGAGGAAAGCAGAGACGCATCGTGTCTTCCTTACTCTGCTCTTCACCTGCTTTTACAGGTAACATGTTTGTCATCGAGGTCTTCATCCTTGGGACCCGTAACATAGTAACTTCTTCATTGTTATACTTCTATAGTTTTCCCATTTTGTGAGCTGTGGATGTGGAAAGTGTCTCAGTGACACATCCACATGAAAACGGCGTTACCTTCGTTCATTTGCACGTCAAATGAACGAGCTGTTTGGACTTTAACGTCACAGCTGATGCTTCGATACTCGAACTCAAGAGTTCAGCTTCCACTCAGAGGTACAAGTACACACAGCAAAGATAAACGTGTACACAAGGTGGAACCCACAAGTGCACAGCTCCAACCAGAGATGGGCAGTAATCCGATTACTTTTTTCAAGAAACAAGTAAAGTGAGGGATTGCTATTGCAAAAAAGGTAATTAGATTACTGTTACTTTCCCGTAAGCACGCTGCGTTACTGCGTTACTAAAACCGCAGCTGTGTGCAGATGAACAATGGATAATCTATCGAGTGTGGAGAGAGTGTGAGCGTGCAGCGTTTAAAGCGTGGAAGCACTGACCTTACTTTGAGTTTGACTCTGTAAAAAGTGACAAAAACATTAGCATCCGCTGTTCACTGCGTGGGAAGACAACATGCTCACTCACTATGTGTTAATGGGCATGCTTATTTATAACTTTGATAAAATGTCATAAAAATAATTCCATGCCAGCTCACCATTGGTGATCAGGTAGTTTCTGTTCCAGTTCCAGTCCCATAAATCATGAAGCTTGCTGCCAGAAAAGCTTCAAATCTCCTTTGAAAGCTGTTTGTGGTCTTGATTGTGGGAGCTTCAGTTGTCTGACTCCAGCTGCCACACAGTGCTCACTGATATCATTTGCAAAAACCCCAGTGTGACAATATTTATCAGTGAAGCAGAAATCAGGAAGTGACGACTTTTCTTTGAACATTTGCTAAGGCTAAGCTGTGCTTTCTACCACAGTTGGGAATTTCCTGGTTTACAACAAATTATTGTGTCAACACCGCATAAGATTTCAAACTACAGGAAAATCACTGGAGTTATAAGAGGCAGACAACCACACACACACCACATGCATGCTGTTGCTATTTATTGTGGATTAACCTGTCAAGGGCAAGAACAAAATAATTCTGCCTCAAATACAGGAAATCATAGCTTTCCTGTATTTCCTCCATTGTTGGCATGCTGGTTAGTGCTGTTGCTCCACAGTAAGAAGGTCCTGGGCTAAATTATCCATGAATGTAAACGGCTGTGTGTTTCTATCTGATAGACTGGTGAGCTGTCCAGGGTGTACCCTGCCTGGTAACCTATCACTTCAGGGTTATTTCCCAGCCCTGCTGCAACCAGGATAGAGATAGGAGGATGGTAGTTGTTGTAGACCCATTCAATTTCAATTGAAGGATTAAAATGTTCCAGGAGCTCAACTTACTCCATCTGAACATGTTTCAATCGTGTTTTATGAACACAACATGCAGCTTTACTGAATATGAAAAGGTTGTGTTGATTTAACTCAGTTGTTTAAGTTTCTGCCAAAGCAAAACCTTTGTGTGCAACCAGTGTCCACTATTGAATCAAGTCAATCCAACATGTTTTTGTCAGTGCAAGAAGGAGTTACGGTGCCTGTATTCCTGCACAATATTGTCCCGGGAGGGAGGAAAACTTTCTGGTGAAGTTTTGGTTGATTTTTGGGTTTTGCTTGACACTAGGTTGATTTTATCAGTGAGGTTTGGATTGTTTTCTTTCTCTAAGAGAGAGAAAGATGGTTTTATGCTTGGACATGTTTGCAATGGGCCCCAGTATTTGTTACTTTATTAGTATTTTATTGGTTGCGTTTGTTTGTGCTTTTGTTACAGTGCACTGAGATAAGAACATCTGAGAGGTGTGATCCACCGGTGGTGATATTTTGGTATTTTGTGAGTTCCCGATTTAACAAATCAGCTCTTTAATCCAGGCCTGAGAGATTGAACTTTAAAGCGCTATAAAATATTCTTACTGGAAACAGTGGCAAAGTGTTTTTCTCCATGATTATAATGGGCTTGGGAGAAATTCACTTATATGTGACATTGATCACATGAGAAGTCCTGAGCCTAAAAGGATTGCAGCGAGTCAATCCAGTCCAAAAACAAGGAGCTGTTTTCCTTTAAAATGATGACGTCATCCTGCTGGTGATGGAGGCTCGAATAGGCTGCGCGTGAGACTCCATTATCAGCAATATCTGGTATGAATGTGTGTGGATGTATGCATGTGACTGGACTGTGATGGACTGACGACTAAAAGTTTAACTGACTTGATACTGAGACAAAAACGGTGCCGACTTTAGGATTAGTGAATTTCCACAACAATTCACCCAGCCTGTAGAAGAAGGGTGGAGGTTTTGTCTTGCTTTGTTTGTGCAGGAGCAGAAGGATGACAGAGACTAAAGGGGGAGGCTGTAGCTTCACATGAGTGTGAGCTGCAGACTGAACCCTTTGGTTGCTAATGTTGAGTCACTGATGTTTGCATTAAGAAAATTGTGTTTTATTAGCTGTGTTTTAATTAAGGTATCACATTATATTGTTGGGAATGTTAAATGCTAAAGTGAAGAAAAGCTTTGATTTCACTCATGACTGAACATGTTATTATTAACCATAGCAGGCCACTGTAAAGAGTCAATTAACTGTTATAGAGGAAAAAAAGGCCAAAAACTCTGTGAATACCTATGAATAACAGGCAATGATAGACTTGTCACATTCAAAATAGAGATATGTAATAACAAACACGGGTCCGTGTCATTTAGGTTCTCCATTGAAATAGTCAATCATTTAGAAAACTAGAATATATATATATATATATATATATATATATATATATATATATATATATATATATATATATGTCTCAACGCTGTTTCTCAATAATATTAAAAACCTAAAAACTATTGTTGTGGAAGATAGAAGTCACTGTGACAGCCCTCTGACTGTGGAGGACGTTTGTAATCCTATTTCTGCACTTAAGGCCAACAAATCTCCCGGCACAGATGGTTTAACTGCAGAGTTTTATGAATCATTTTCTAATCTCCTGGCTCCGTTCTTACTGCAGCTTTTCATAGGAAGTGTAGAGAATAACATCCTCCCTCCTACTCTTGCTCAGGGTCTCATAACACTTATTCCAAAGCCAAACAAAGACTTACTTCTTATTGATAATTGGAGACCCATCTGTCTGCTCAATGATGACTAGGGATGGGTATGGAAAGATGGTTTTATGCTTGGACATGTTTGCAATGGGCCCCAGTATTTGTTACTTTATTAGTATTTTATTGGTTGCGTTTGTTTGTGCTTTTGTTACAGTGCACTGAGATAAGAACATCTGAGAGGTGTGATCCACCGGTGGTGATATTTTGGTATTTTGTGAGTTCCCGATTTAACAAATCAGCTCTTTAATCCAGACCTGAGAGGTTGAACTTTAAAGCGCTATAAAATATTCTTACTGGAAACAGTGGCAAAGTGTTTTTCTCCATGTATTTGTATTTTGTATTTATTTGTATTTAAGTATTTATTGTCATTGTCAGAGAACAATGAAATTGCGTTTGGGGCTTCCATACAACCCGTAAATAAAATAATGAAGAAAATAATAAATACCCCTTAAAACCCAAGTGTAAATATTTAACCCAGTGTGACTCCAATGCAATAAGACAATCCTTAGCAACAACATGAGAACATGACAAGTAATGTTCGTAGGAATTCAGACAAAGACCTGAGAAACATGACAAAGTACAACAATGCAACCTATTCAATATTATTGTACTGTGAGATATGATATCAGATATGATAGTTATCTATTTAAGAAAGAGGGGGGGCAGGAGGGGGGAGAGAATAAAGATATGATGCACCAATGCAGACCAGTTCATTGCTATTAAGAAGTTGGATATGGTTATTGTCCGTGAGAGGGGGGCAGAGAGTTCAGGAGCCTCACAGCCTGTGGATACAGGCTGTTGGCCAGTCTGGATGTTCTGGCCTGTATAGACCTGTACCTTCTCCCTGAGGGCAGCAGATGGAAAAGGTGGCGCGCAGGGTGATGTTGGTCCCGCAGGATACTGTGCACCCTCCTCAGACAGCGAGTGGGGAAGATATTACTGATCTCTGGCAGACTTGTTCCAATAATTCTGCCAGCTTCTTTCACCACCCGCTGGAGTGCTTGCTGATCGGCCTTGGTGCAGCTGGGGAACCACACTAGAAATCCATACATCAGAACGCTGCTGATGGCACAGTTGTAGAAGTTCAACATCAGAGATCTGGGAATGTGTGCGCTCCGCAGTCTCCTCAGGTAGTAGAGGCGCTGTTGGGCCTTCCGTGCAACTGAGGTGATATGGTTGCCCCAGGACAGGTCCTCGGTCACAGTTACCCCCAAGAATTTAAAACTGCTCACCCTCTCCACCGCCTCACTGCCAATGAAGAGAGGCAGATGGTTGTTATGACCCTTCTTCCGGAAATCTACAATGATCTCCTTGGTCTTTTTGGTGTTTAAGACCAAGTTATTGTCGTGGCACCATGACTCTAGTTGTTGCACCTCTGTCCTATAGTTTGTCTCATCGTTGTTGGATATAAGTCCGAGCACTGTAGTGTCATCGGCAAACTTAACAATGAGATTGGACGCGCAGGAGGAAATACAGTCATGGGTGAAGAGAGTGTATAGCAGAGGGCTCAGAACACACCCCTGAGGGGCACCGGTGTTGACCACAAGGGTGGAAGAGGTGTTCTTACCCACTCTGACACTCTGTCTACGGTTAGTGAGGAAGTCCACAATCCAGTTGAGGAGTTAAGTCCCAGTTGGTGGAGTTTGGGACGGAGTTTGTATGGCCGGATGGTATTAAAAGCCGAGCTGTAGTCTACAAAGAGGAGCCCTGCATAGGTGTTCCTGTGTTCCAAGTGCTTCAGTAATGTGTGCAGCACTGTGGCGATCGCATCCTCGGTTGACCGGTTCTCCCTGTATGCAAACTGGTGCGAGTCCAGGGATGGTGGAAAAGCAGCTCTGATGTGTTTAATGACCAGTCTCTCCAGGCATTTGGCGGGAATGGGGGTGAGTGCCACAGGTCTGAAATCGTTCAGACATGTGACATTTGACTGTTTTGGGATGGGAACGATGGTTGCTGCTTTGAAACAGGATGGTACCAGTGAACAGGACAACGAGGTGTTATATATATAGGTGAAGACGTCCGCCAGGTCCGCAGCACAGTCTTTTAGCACCCGGCCCAGCACTCCATCTGGCCCGGCCGCCTTCCTGGTGTTAATGCTCCGGAACACACGCCTCAGCTCATGAGTGCTCAGGACTGGAGCAGGATCGGTTGAGGGGAGAGGGGACAGGACAGGGTCGGTGTTCTCCCTATCAAAACGGGCATAAAAGAGATTTAGATCCTCAGCCAGAGTAGAACTGTCGGCTGAGGGTGATGGTGTTCTCCTTTTGTAGTCCGTGATCACCCTGATGCCCTCCCAGACCTGCCTTGGGTTTGTGTTGTTCTCAAACCTGGCCTCGATACGCCTCCTGTGCTGCTGCTTGGCAGTCTTGATGCCTCTTCTCAGGTTGGCCCTGGCAGCACTGTATGCCTCCTGGTCCCCGGATTTGAAAGCGTTGTTCCTCGTTCGAATAAGTTGTTGAACTCCGTGTGTCATCCAGGGTGGATTATTAGGGAACACACGGAATCGTTTCCAAGTTGTTACATTGTCCACACAGAAACAGATGTAGTCCAAGACAGTGGAGGTGTAACTGTCCAATGCGACACGATTGTCAGTGTCCTGCACCTTGAATACATCCCAGTCTGTGCAGTGGAAACAGTCCTGAAGCATCGGAATAGCATCCTGCGGCCATGTTCTCACGGTTTTGGTTGTAATCCCAGTGCTCTTGATCTTTTGTGTGTATATTGGGTGTAGCAGAAGGGAGAGATGGTCTGACAGACCCAGGTGGGGATAAGCCTGGGCTCTGTATGCATTCGCCATGTTAGTGTACACCTGGTCCAACGTTCTATCTCCTCTGGTAGCACACTTCACATTACGGTGGAAATTGTGAAGTACAGATTTCAGGTCCGCGTGGTTAAAATCCCCAGCCGCAATAAAGACACTGTCCGGGTGTGCTGCCAGGCTGTTATTGATGCTGCTGCTCAATTGTGCTAACGCTAGCTTAGCATTAGCATCTGGTGGAATGTAAACAGCGCAGATGTAAACGGCAGAAAATTCCCGAGGGAGATAGAATGGACGGCACTTTAACACCAACAGTTCTACCTCTGTACTGCACAGTCTTTCCGTTACCGTGACGTTCGTGCACCAAAAGTTGTTAATATAGATGCACAGCCCCCCGCCAGTCTTCTTACCCGAGTCCGCAGACCTGTCGGCTCGATAGGCGGTGCGGCCTGCTAGATCAATAGCCGCATCGGGAATGGCGCTGTCCAGCCAGGTTTCAGTGAAAATCATGCACGAACAGTTATTAAAAGTCCGTCGAGTGGCGATCTGCAGTCGTATTTCATCCAGTTTGTAACGGATTGAACGGGCATTGGAGAGGAATATGGTCGGGAGTGGTGGTTTAAACGGACTAGTCTTTAGCCGTGCCCACAGGCCTCCCCGCCTGCCTCTCTTCTGCCTCCGCTCGCAACGTCTCCTCCTGCGGCTTGCTGTTGCGGGTAGCCCCGGGGGTTGCTTAACGATCTCCGGGGGGTTGAGATACTCGGATGTTAGTTGAAGATCTAACATCCGAGTATCTCAAATGATTATAATGGGCTTGGGAGAAATTCACTTATATGTGACATTGATCACATGAGAAGTCCTGAGCCTAAAAGGATTGCAGCGAGTCAATCCAGTCCAAAAACAAGGAGCTGTTTTCCTTTAAAATGATGACGTCATCTTGCTGGTGATGGAGGCTCGAATAGGCTGCGCGTGAGACTCCATTATCAGCAATATCTGGTATGAATGTGTGTGGATGTAAGCATGTGACTGGACTGTGACGGACTGACGACTAAAAGTTTAACTGACTTGATACTGAGACAAAAACGGTGCCGACTTTAGGATTAGTGAATGTCCACAACAATTCACCCAGCCTGTAGAAGAAGGGTGGAGGTTTTGTCTTGCTTTGTTTTTGCAGGAGCAGAAGGATGACAGAGACTAAAGGGGGAGGCTGTAGCTTCACATGAGTGTGAGCTGCAGACTGAACCCTTTGGTTGCTAATGTTGAGTCACTGATGTTTGCATTAAGAAAATTGTGTTTTATTAACTGTGTTTTAATTAAGGTATCACATTATATTGTTGGGAATGTTAAATGCTAAAGTGAAGAAAAGCTTTGATTTCACTCATGACTGAACATGTTATTATTAACCACAGCAGGCCACTGTAAAGAGTCAATTAACTGTTATAGAGGAAAAAAAGGCCAAAAACTCTGTTAATACCTATGAATAACAGGGAATGATAGACTTGTCACATTCAAAATAGAGATATGTAATAACAAACACGGGTCCGTGTCATTTAGGTTCTCCATTGAAATAGTCAATCATTTAGAAAAGTAGAATATATATATATATATATATATATATATATATATGTGTCTCAACGCTGTTTCTCAATAATATTAAAAACCTAAAAACTATTGTTGTGGAAGATAGAAGTCACTGTGACAGCCCTCTGACTGTGGAGGACGTTTGTAATCCTATTTCTGCACTTAAGGCCAACAAATCTCCCGGCACAGATGGTTTAACTGCAGAGTTTTATGAATCATTTTCTAATCTCCTGGCTCCGTTCTTACTGCAGCTTTTCATAGGAAGTGTAGAGAATAACATCCTCCCTCCTACTCTTACTCAGGGTCTCATAACACTTATTCCAAAGCCAAACAAAGACTTACTTCTTATTGATAATTGGAGACCCATCTGTCTGCTCAATGATGACTATGAGATTATGGCTTTAGTACTTGCTAACAGAATGAAAGAGTTCTTGGACACAATTATCGATGAGACACAATCAGGCTTTATGAGAAACAGACACCTTTCTAAGAACATGAGACTGGTTTTAGATCTACTTGATTACTCTGATTTGGTATCTGACTATAGCTTCATTCTCTTCCTGGATTTTTAAAAGGCTTTTGATACAATTGAACATCAATTTATTTTCCACTCTTTGGAAAAATTTGGCATTTTTCTGTAAAGCTATCAAAACCTTGTACACGAATGGCAATAGCTCAATTAAAATGATTAAGACTCCACCCCGAGATTTGACCTGTTATACAAGGAATCAGCACAGCTGATAAGGAGCTCATCATCAGCCAGCTAGCAGATGACACCACACTCTTCTTGAAGAATGCAAATCAAATCCGTCCAGCCCTTAGTGTTATTAGTGATTTCTCTGAGGCATGTTAATACTTTTAGCTATTTTATATCCATAAATGTAAGTTTATTAATAAAACACCATATTTCTGCCGTTTTATAAGGATATGAATTGTACATACAATCAATTTCAGACTCAACCAACAAAAAGCCTCTCAGAACAATATTTATATTGTAACAGTTGCTATTGTAATGCAGTGTATCACCACATGGCGGCGCCTCCTGTCTCACGACTGGTGTCACCCCCTTTTTGTTCTTCTTCGCACTCCTCCTGTAATGTATGCTCCCGTGTGTACGTGGACTAGTGTGCTCTTTAGTAATGTGTGGTAGAGGTAGCATTTTTATTTTTGATATTGTAAATAAATGAGTACTTTTTGGAAAGTCAGAAGCTGTTGCTCATTTGCTATCCACCTGCACACCTCCGCGGCTGGCTTCATCTCCACTGCACGTTACAACTGGCGCCCGAACTTTTTCCCCTTGGACTTCAGACGATTTTTGCATCCCGCCGAGGATTCTTCTCTTCTAGCACGTGAACTGTCTCGGAAATCCCCCCCAGTTTTGCGGACGCTCGGACGTTTTCTCCAGCCATGGCTGCAGCCTCAGCTCAGGTGGGACCCGAATAATTTCTGGATACCGTGGTGTGCCGCTGCTCTGCTTGGGAGAAAGAAAAAGAGAGAAGCTGACTCCGCGACGCGAATGGACTCCGTGGATTTGTTATTTGTTGTTGGTTTCGTCTTCTAAGGATTAATTCTTCTGTGGAGAGCCTGGACATGAACATTTCTGCTGGCTTTTCATTCCCCTTTCCCTCTGCTGAGACTGACTGTAGCACATGTAAGTGATAGCTTGGCCGACTACAACCGTTGGTGCTGGTCTTCGGCTCAGTATAACAAAACGACTTAAAACTAATCTTGCATTGAGCTCTAGTGTTGCAGACATGCTATTGTAATAACATGGTTCTGATCACTCCAGTCTAATTTAAGTTGTTGGGCGAAATTTTATGTGGTTTTTCTAAATTTAATCTTGAACGCATTTTTGCAGTTTTGTCTTTCTAGTCTGACCTAACTGACTCTTTTACTGCTATATCAATAACTGCGCTGTGCCCTGGAGCGGCTTAATTTTTTTGAAATCGCAATGGCACACTGCCCAGACGACTCTGACTCAGACATGGAACTTACCTCGTTACCTATGTGCCAGATAGTTGAAAATGTGACTCCTAGCCTTAGCCAACAAGTGGTGGAGTTAAGAACTGAGGTGAATAAGCTTAGTGATTGTTTAAGTGACTCACTGAACATACAGCAGAGTTTACTAAGGCAGTGGGACCAACTCACAACGGGGAACTCTCCCCCTCCTGCAGTCCCACAGTCTCCTGTTTTCCCAATGGCCACATCGACACCTCATGTTCATGTGATGGACAAAACTGAACCCACCAACAGTACCAATCCGTTCCTGCCCAGCAACCCATTTCAACCTACAAATCCTTTCCTCCCATCTCACTCACTTGAACTCAGCAGCACTTCCAGAGTGATTGCGGCAGCTTTACATCACGCAAAGCTGGAGCCTCCTGTGTATGCTGGGGACGGAAAAGTGCAACCTGAGGACTGGTTAAATGCAGTTGGCACATACAAAGCCTCATTGAACCTAACTGATGGGCAATTGCCAAACGAACTGCCACACTTTCTTGCAAAAGAGCCCGGGAAATGGTTCAAGGCACTGAGCTCCCACATCACATCATGGGCTCAATTCTGTCAACTGTTTAAGACAGTTTTTCTGCCCTCCGACAACCAAGAACGCATCCTGAGAGGAATTTTGGATCGTGTTCAGGCTCAGGACGAGCCGCTCCCAACCTTTGTCGCCCACATGTTGAGTGAGTTTGACAAACTGAAGAGCCCCCCACCTGAAAAAGACAGAATTGACCTAATTAGTAAACATGCTCTCGAAAAATACAGAGTTGCCCTGTATGGCGCTAATGTCACTTCTGTAATGGACCTGCTGCTACGTGCTCATGAGCTTCACTCAGTGCTTGGACCACAAAGACCACAGCCTGCTTTATGTAGCAAAGACAACTATAAGCCTGAACCTTACTGCTTCAAATGCTCTCAGCCAGGGTTCACTACACGCACCTGCCCAAACTGTAACACCCAACCTCATTTGCCACAACGAGCCTCGAACACCGCTAGGCATGGCCCAGTCCAGCCATTGCCAGTACCTGGCCCCTCTGACCCTGGCCATGAAAAGGTGGAATTAAGCAGCACCACATCCCAGCCACAATACAGGCAGTCGGGAAACTACAGGGGGGGGGGAGGAGGACATTTCACAGAGGCCAACCTTCCCCCAGTTACTAACGGAGCCTCACACGCCCGATTCACTACAGGGTGGACACAGTCTTGGACACTTGGAAGACAATTTTTCACAAGTCCACTGGAATACCCCACTAAGAACGAAAGTGAACTTCAATGCTTCATCTGTGGATGCTACCCTCGACACGGGTGCTTCCCTCTCGGCTGTACGAACAGATCTCATTCAAGTAAATGACTCTTACCCTAGAAACCCAAGTGAGTGGAATGGTCCTGCAGTTAACCTCGCCAATAATGCTCCCTGTATCCCTGTTGGTGTTATTTGGCTCAATATTGGATTCATGAACAAGAACTTTTACCAGCGTTTTGCCATAATACCAGATTTGTCCTCTCCTTTTATTCTGGGAATGGGTTTTATGGCAAGAGCTTCTGTTTCTATTCACATTCCTACTAGAACAGTCTACATTGAGGACATCCCCTGCCCACTCGCAGACAATGAAGAGGACCTTCAAAATGATTACTCACATTCACCTGGAACACTGATGTCTTTGGACTTGGTTCGCTCAGACTTAACAGCCAAACTGTCTGAAGCAAGTCTCTCAGAGAACAACAAGGATGCTTTACTAAATCTGCTCAGCAAGTTTAGCTCCTTGTTTGATGGTCAACTTGGTCGAACGGCTCTCACTGAGCACGCCATAGAGACTGGCAATGCAACACCTGTCAAACTCCCACCCTATCGCACGTCACCTGCTAAGAAACGTGTGATTGAAGAACAAGTGCAACAAATGTTGAAGGACAACATCATTGAACCTTCCACAAGCCCTTGGGCAGCTCCTGTAGTCATTGTAAATAGAGCGGCCACGGAACCAAGGTTTTGTGTGGACTTTCGAGGGCTCAACCAAGTTACCCGAAAAGACTCTTATCCCCTGCCTCGTGTAGATGAGTCTTTGGACTTTCTGGCAAGAGGAAAGTTTGTCTCAACATTGGACTTAGCGCGAGGCTATTGGCAGGTTGCTGTAGCAGAGGACTCGAAGCCTAAAACTGCCTTCATCTCTCACTGCGGTCTCTTCCAGTTTCGGGTGCTGCCCTTTGGGCTCTGCAACGCACCTGCAACTTTTCAGAGACTCATGAACTCTGTGCTTGCTGGCCTCATTTACAAAACGTGCGCAGTCTACCTGGATGACATTGTTATCGCCTCACCTACCTTTGAACAGCACTTAGTGGATCTTGAGGAGGTGCTGGGCAGACTCCAGGCTGCTGGCTTGTCATTGAAGCTCAAAAAGTGCCAATTCTGCCTCGATGAATTCACCTTTCTCGGGTACCGCATCACATCATCAGGTGTTAAGCCCGATCCGGACAAAGTAAAGGCGGTTAAGGAGTTTGATACCCCAACCTCAGTGAAACACGTCCGTCAGTTCCTTGGCTTGACTGGCTATTATCGACGCTTCATTCAGAATTATGCCCGCCATGCCGAACCTCTTCACGCCATCACCAGAAAGGACAATGCTTTCCACTGGGACGACAGCTGTCGAAGGGCCATGGACACTTTGAAGGATCATGTCACATCAGCCCCGATCCTGTCATTTCCAGACTTCAACCGTCCCTTTTCCATTCACGCCGATGCATGTGACATTGGTCTTGGGGCAGTGTTGATGCAAAAGGATGACATGGGTCGTGAGTACGTTGTGGCTTTTGCTAGTCGCTCCCTTCACAAAGCTGAACTCCCCTACTGCACTTCAGAGAAGGAGTGCCTCGCTGTGATATGGGCTCTGGAACACTTCCGCCCATATGTTGAAGGTGTTCATGTTACTATCTTCACTGACCACAACAGTCTCAGGTGGCTCATGTCTCGTCAAAACCCAACGGGCCGACTCGCCCGCTGGTCACTTCGTTTGCAGGACTTTGATTTCACAATAGTGCACAAACCTGGTGCACAGAACAAAGTTCCCGACGCACCCTTTGCCTCTGACCTGTGACAGGCCGACTGATCTTTTACCAGATCATGCTGTTATGGGCAGCCTGAACATTCGTACTCTGCCCCCCGACATTCTGGCTGACCGTTCACAATTCAGACAGCTGCAGTTAGACGATCATGTTACAGGTCCACTCCTCAGAGACATTGAAGCAGACTCTCTGAACAGCTCGGACAATGCCACCTTGTTACAGTATGTTGTGTATGACTCTCTTTTGTATCACAGAGAACCCAAGTCCACATGTGCTTTGCACCCTTTGAAAGAGCTGAAACTGTTTGCCCCTACTTCCATGAGAGGCACCTTGCTGGACTATTACCATGACCACCCCACAGCAGGTCACTTGGGTGTTTCTAAGACATTGGCTAGACTGCGTTTTAGGTTTTTCTGGCCCAAAATGGCAGCTGATGTGAAACGCTATGTGATTTCATGCTCAGTGTGCCAACTCACCAAGCCAAGTCAGAAAAAAGCAGCCGGTCTTATGGTTCCCATTGTCCCCCAGAAACCCTGGGAGTATGTGGGTGTGGATTTTGTTGGGCCACTTCCCCGCACCCCCACTGGTAATGCTTATTTGATCGTGTTTGTTGACTATTTGACTAAATGGGTTGAAGCCAGTGCTGTCAAAGAAGCTACATCTCAGGTAGCAGCTGGTAAATTCGGCACTGACATTTTTGCTAGGCATGGTACACCCACTTACCTCATTTCTGACAGAGGGTCTCCTTTTGTGAGTGAGCTTTTTGAACATGTTGTTTCTGCCTTAGGCTCGGTGCACAGACTCACTACGGCATATCACCCTCAGACAAATGCTACTGAACGCGTCAACCGGACTCTGTGTGATAAGCACACATCATGGGACAAGTTTCTCCCTCAGATTTGCTTTGCTCTGCGCACCGCCTCCCATGACAGTACAGGTATGACTCCTGCCATGATGCTTTATGGTCGTGAGTTAGACACCCCGCTTGACCTTATCACTCAGCCTTCTACAGCAGGTGTTGATGAACCGGGTGTGCCTTACCCTGAGACTCTGAGAGCCTCCCTGCAGGAGGCTCACGACCACGCCAAAGCAGCTTTGGACTATAGCCATGACAGACAAAAACATTACTATGACTTGAGACATCGACATGCCACGTTTCGTGTTGGTGACCTTGTGAGAGTTAAGACGCACCCCAGGTCAGACGCTCAGTCTAACTTTACTGCTGTTAGGAAAAATGTTCTAAAACACTTCTTCAGTAAAGACTCAGAGAAGAGAAACACACAGAACTTCTTGCTAGCAAGGGCAGCCTCTACTCTAAGAGACTCCAGTGAGAGAACTGCCCCGGTCTTTATTTATACTCCATTGAGCGTGTGTGTGTGTGTGTGTGTGTGTGTGTGTGTGTGTGTGTGTTGATCAAAGGGTCATATAACATGAAAGCACAAAAGGTACATCCTTTGTCATGCACTTCATAAAAGAAGTTTGTTCTGACGTATTCAGAGTTGTGTATCTAAATACAGGATTCACTCGCACATCAAAACAGGAAACTCAGTGTTTTAGAGTCTCCACTCAGCACACAACAAACTCCAACACATCTCATTCACTCGCACACTTAAAATGTTGTCTAATCTTCATGAGTTATTTTGTGTTTGTATTAGTAGGGTTAATGCATGTTCTGTTTTTATGTATCCTTTCATGTACCTTCCCCCCTTTTTTCTGAAACAAAACTCTGTTCACTCCAAATTTTGTTTCAGAAACATCTAAATGAAAAACTCTGTCATATTCAGGCACAGCTAAACCCCAAATGCTTGCAGGTTACCATCGGCAACCACACTGTGTGTTGTTAACCCCTTCTACAAATGCCCTCTCTTAATGTGTAACACTTTGTGTATGATTTTTTTTTTTTTTTTATCTCTGGTGCATATTATCTGTATGTGTCGTGTCACTTTCCATTTTTTTCTAACAGTACACTTGCATACCTCAGTGCTTGTCTTCCTCCCCCTTTTGTGGTGGTCTGGACACTGTATCAATCCTCCACTTCCAGGCAGTCGCTTGTCTCCCCGAATTCCTTAACCTAATTTGATTGCCCACACTAAAACAGCAGCCTCAGTCCTCCTCTGCTCCTTTCCTTCTCTCCCACTTTTCAGTCCAATGGCAGTCAGCTTTTTCAGCTTTGTCCCGTGTCTCTCTCTTTGTCCCACTGTCTCTTTTATTGCCATCTCACTCCAAACATGGCAAATGTCAAACTCAGACAGTCTTCTCAAAAGTCCTTCACACACAATGAGGTTCCAGCTGGCTGGAAACGCATCTCCATCCATCCAATCTAGATGGTGGTTCTTCTTTTTCTGATGCCGTTTGCCCACAGCGCTGCTGGACCTCTCTGCTCAGAACTCTGGTATTGTCTCTTGGACTCCTGTCCACTGTTGATGTTCTGTTTCAAATATTTTTATTGAGAGCAAGTATCATGATTGTAGTTTTTACAAATTGACATAACATAGCTTATGCTCCTTTTTTTCTCTAAACTAACAAGGCAAATAATTAAACAACACCAACAAAAAAAAAAAAAAAAAAAAACCCGCAGTCACCCATAAGGGGTCCCAATACCCCGGCTGTCGGCAAAAGGGAAGAGAAACAAGTAAACAAAGTTTTATATTTTCCCAAGGTATATAAGTAAAGGGTGCCAGATTAATTCAAAATCTTTTACATTGTCATTCATACTATATCTTATTTTTTCAAGGTGAAGAGTGTTTATAAGTTCAGTAAGCCACATTTTTAATACAGGAGTCTCATTGCCTTTCCAAAGCTGCAGGATCAATTTCTTTGCAATAATCAAAGCATATGCCATAAACCTTTTTTGAGAGTGTTGTAAATTTTGTGTTTCGTTGGAAATCCCAAAGATGATTACTGTCGGATTTGGTTCAATCTTACTTTTAAAAATATTAGACATATAAGTAAAAATATCATACCAAAAACCCTGAAGCCTTGGACATAGTGCAAAACAATGTAACAGATTTCCATAGTGTATCTTGCATTTTTCACAGAGGGGGGAACACTCTGGATACATTTTGTGAAGTTTTTTCCTTGAATAGTGTAGTCTGTGTATAATTTTGTACTGAATTAAACAGTGACGGGAATTAATAAAAGGCGTATTTATGTTGTGTAAGGCCTCCTGCCAGAAATCTTCTGATAGGAGAGTCCCAAAATCTTTTTCCCACTCCTCTTTGATTTAAGTAGTTGAAGGTATACTCATCTCCTGTATTGAATTATAAAATAATGAAATTCTCTGTTCAAACCCCCTTCCATCACTAAGACATCTGTCCAAAGGATCGGACGATATGTTTTCAAATTGTGGCAGGTATGTACGGATATAGTCTCTTAGTTGAAGATATCTAAAAAAATGACTGTGAGGCAATCCAAATCTATCTTTTAAATGTTGGAATGACATAAAAGTATCATTTAGGTATAAATCTTTTAATTTACAAATTCCCAATTCCTGCCATATATTGAAAGCTCCGTCTACACATGATGGAAGGAAAGAGGGGTTAGCTGTAATGGATGTACACATTGATAGTTTTTTCAATTTGAAGTGCTTAATTATTTGTCTCCAAATTTGTACGGTATTATAAATCACTGGATTCGAATTGTAATATGAGTTTGTCAAAAGAATAGGAGAGAGTAGTATTCCACCAACACAGTAAGGAAGGCAATCCTCCCGCTCCATCTGTAAGCCGTTAGGGAGTATTGCTGTGTCATCCAATAGAAGGGAAATTATTCTTAAATTTGATGCCCAGTAGTAGTACATAAAGTTAGGTAGTGTAAGTCCACCAAGGGATCTATGTTTGCATAGGTGGTCTTTTTTTATTCTATGTGTTTTATAATTCCATATAAATGGCATAATGATGGCGTCCATCTTTTTAAAAAAAGATTTGGGCAAGAAAATTGGGATGTTTTGAACCAGATACAAATACTGCGGGAGGAATACCATTCTTATTGAATTCACTCTCCCTATTAAAGAAATAGGAAGTGTCCTCCAGTACTGAATGTTATTTTTAAGTTTCTCCAGTAAGGGAAGAAAATTCTCTTTCATTAGGGAGCTGTGTTTTTTTGGTATTGTAATGCCCAAGTAAGTGATTTTTTCATAGGTTATTTTAAATGGGAAAGATGTAAGCCATTGTTTATTCTCTAATTTAATGGGCAATATTTCGCTTTTTCCCCAGTTAATCTTGTAGCCTGCGAAAGTACTGAATTTATCAATCACGGAGAGAATTGCTGGGAGGGATATTGATGGTTTTGTTATGTATAATAATATGTCGTCAGCATAGAGCGATATAGAATTAGAAGTGTATGTTGTATCATAACCGTGTATATCCATATGGGTTCGAATTGTCTGTGCTAAGGGTTCCAAAGCCAGGGCAAATAATAATAATGGACTAAGAGCGCATCCTTGTCTTGTACCTCTGCTGAGTTTAAACTGAGTTGATAATGTCTGATTTGTAAGAATTCTGGCTGTGGGATTATTATAAAGTAGTTTTATCCAAGAGATGAAATCTTGTCCCAGTTGAAATTTTTCTAGGACTGCAAAGAGGTAGGACCACTCCACATGATCGAATGCCTTTTCGGCATCCAAGCTAAGTATAAGTAGGTCCTGTTGTACCTTGGGGGAATAGATTATATTAAATAGACGTCGAAGATTATTAAAAGAACTCCTGTTTGGAATGAAACCTGTTTGGTCTGAATGCACCAATTTATCTATTACTGTATTAAGTCTACTCGCTAGTATTTTAGCCAGAATTTTTTGATCAGAATTTAATAGAGAAATAGGTCTATATGATCCCACTTCCTCCAATGCTTTGCCTTTTTTTGGAAGTACTATAATAGTTGCTTCATTCAATGTTGGAGGTAGGGTGCTCATTTTGTATGCATGGTTATATAATTTAAATAGATATGGACTTAATTTGATCTTAAAGTATTTATAAAACTCATTCCCTAACCCATCAGGGCCTGGACTCTTGTTGTTTTTTAGTAATCCGATAGATTTTGTAATTTCTTCAATTGTGATCTTAGCGTTCAAAATATTGGCATTTGTCTGGTCTAACACAGGAAGATCACATTTATCTAAAAATTCCTGCATTTCATTAGGCCCTGCAGTGGGATGAGAAGTATAGAGGGATTCATAAAACTGTCTAAAGTTATCGTTAATATCTTTGTGTGATGTGACTAGATTTCCGTTACTTGTTCTGATTTTATGAATCGCTCTATCATTTTCTAGTTTCTTTAGTTGTCTGGCTAGCAACTTATGGGCATGTTGATGTTCATGCTCGTGCTTCTGAAACTGCACTCGGTGTCTTCAGGGAGAGATTCGTTTCCTTGGAGCTTGCTTGTTCGGGATGAGGACGGGAAGCTGCAAAACAATTCAGCCAAAAAATTCTGGCTGGGTGTTTTCTATTTTTTCTAATGATTTCAACCTATAATTTTCTTCCGACTGCTGCCCGTGGAGAATTGATCCAGGTCCGTTCCCCACCTGTAAACGACAGACTGAGAGACTTTCATTATTATCCTCACTGCTTAATCAACACACATCTCTCTCTCTGTTTTTGTGAACTGTCCTTTCTTAAAAGCAGAAAATAAGATTGTAGTTGTTCTTGGTTGATCAACACAAAACCTTTTTCCTATAATTATTTTTCATCTACAATGTAAATTTTGTCTCAAATTCACTCTTTTTTGTTTGTATTATTATTATTTTTTTTATTTTTTTTTAAATAGCTGGTGACCTGCAGAATCACCGCTCTCACAATCAAAGGCAATTACTTTTACACAGCGCACAAAAACACTGTGACGTCAAACACATTCACACTCACTTTTTCATCTGCGTAAATAAATCACATAGCTGATATGTACCATGGTGATCCATAAATATGATCACCAGTTTATTAAACTATTTTTCAACCCAACAAAACAAATAAACAAAAACATAATGCTGATGTTATGAACACTCTACACACAAGTCAAGATGCAGGAAAACTGCTCACGGAAACGCTGCACACTCCAGTTATCACAGTTCTGTTTGTGTGAATTATCTGCTTTCATTATTAATACCAGTTTATAGGTTGTTATCCTTTTTATTATTAGTTTGAATGCATTAAAATTAAGTTGTAATTTAGCCTTTTGTTTATTTTACTTTACTCCTCTTGCATTTATATCTATTCAGTCGGGTCTGTTTCCAACCCTTTTTTAAACTACTTCAAACTACTATGATCTCTAATTTTCACTAGGTGAGGGATTATTATGTTCTTCCTAGTCTGAACTGCTCTCTTCACCCGAGCTGCTATCCTATTCTGAGTTACTGTCTTCTTTGTTTCTTACAGTCACGTACAAAATGTCCCTCTTTTCCACACCTCCAGCATGTAGTGTTAAAGTCACTGTTTGGTGTGTGTGTGTAGCCTCTACCGCTTGCTCTTCCACTATGCATTCCTCTCTCTTTCTTTTGGATTAGTCGTGCTCCGGCTTGCTGTTTTTCTAGACATTTCTCATCAGGTGTTAATTTTACTTGTTTATCCCCCATTTTCAAAGATTTTGCTGGGCCGTCACTGGCACGCTTGACTTCAGGGTGGTTTACTGATACGGCCTTCGACTTCACCCTAACGGTGAAGCGGTATCAGTTTTATGAGATGAAACTCAACCGTTCTCCTTTGTCACCAGAACGTGAGCCTCAGCAAAGAAAACAAAAATGGAATTAGTTCAGCAGCGTATTGTGCTGTAAAATCAACTTACTTCCAGACACATACACAAACATAGACATTTGCACGCTAATTTGTCACGAGATAATTTCAGCTACCTCTAAAACTGGTCGAAACACAGTTCCTTTTGGCGAACTTAGACCTAATTTGTCACGAGATAATTTCAGCTACCTCTAAAACTGGTCAAAACACAGTTCCTTCTGGCGAACTTAAACCTATTTTATCACATTTCTTTAAACCTTTGCGGCCGTTTTATATACTCAACGTGTTTTCATTTGTTAAACGTATTTTTAATTTGTCACGAGATAATTTCAGCTACCTCTAAAACTGGTCAAATTCGGCTCCTTCCGGCGAACCCAACCTAATTTATCACGTTACTTAAACGTATTTTTAATTTGTCACGTTACTTTAAATCTTTGCAGCCGTCTTTAAATACCAAATAGTGTTTCTCACCCCTGATGTCCCACTGACGGTTCGGATCATCAGACTGAATCCCAGCGCCGTGGACCTGGTCACCGGCCCAGACTCGAATTCACGCTCTGGGACTCTCTCCTCGTCTAAGAGGGCTGTGCACAGACTTCGGTGCCGGCCCCCCACGGCGTCAGGAATCAGTGCTGGATCCTGGAACAGAGTCACAGATAACAGTTCTGATATATTCTGCTCTGGCTACGAAGGACCAAGTAAATGTTAGGGAAAATGTTCTAAAACACTTCTTCAGTAAAGACTCAGAGAAGAGAAACACACAGAACTTCTTGCTAGCAAGGGCAGCCTCTACTCTAAGAGACTCCAGTGAGAGAACTGCCCCGGTCTTTATTTATACTCCATTGAGTGCGTGTGTGTGTGTGTGTGTGTGTGTGTGTGTGTGTGTGTGTGTTGATCAAAGAGTCATATAACATGAAAGCACAAAAGGTACATCCTTGGTCATAAAGAGGGTAGTCTCCCCCACCCTAGATGGCACGGTGAGGAAGTCCAGCAGTTAAAGCACTTAGACTAAAACAGACATAGCTACGTTAAAACAATAAAACAAGGTACGACCTCTCCCACGCTCCCAGGATGTGGGGGTGAACCAAGCCTGCTAAAAATCACACATCCTGTCACTACCAAATAACTACAAACAGCATCCTACCATAAGCAAACTTATATCACTAAAAGATTATACTGACTACTAAATACAATTTTCCATTGACAACTGCTAAACTTGCACCACTGTTTCAGGGACCATTGTGTGTATCTCAGAGACTCAGTGATGTTAATTACAGGCTCACTTGGGTGGACTCCGGTGTGGATGCAGGTGTTTATCATGTTGTGAACATGCAACCGTTCCATACCTGGGACTCTCGTGTGTATCTCAGAGACTCAGTGATGTTAATTACAGGCTCACTTGGGTGGACTCCGGTGTGGATGCAGGTGTTTATCATGTTGTGAACATGCAACCGTTCCATACCTGGGACTCTCTCACTTCCAAAGAACATTCTGTTTCATTGCCTGCTGAGAGAGAGACCGCAGAGGGTCTGAACTCTGACTCTCAGGCCCACCCTGGCCCCCCTGCCGACACTGACATTGACTCTGAGCCATTCCCCTTTGATTTACCGGACATTGACTCTTCTTCTGGTGTGGGCGCTGTTCCAGAGAGTGTTTCACCCAGATCTGTCCAGCACCCAGCTGCTGGTGGACATTACAATCTCAGGCCCAGACGTTGCCCCAGAGTTACGTCTGGCTGGAGCAACAAAAGATGGACTAATGATTTTCACACAACCAGGCTTGATCTGAAGTGAAATGTTTTGGTTAAACCTGTTTGATGCTGTCTTGTTGCATTGCTACTTTGAGTCATGATATGTAGATGTTTCTGTTTGCTCTACTTAATCCAGTTTTATGGCTCTTTCGTGCGTTAAGGTTCATTCTTGGCATTTACTTAGAAAAAAAAAAAAAGAACAAAAGAAAAAAGTGAAAAAAACGAAGGAAACTGATTTTCCACTGTACATATTCGTCTTATTTTCACCAATTTCATTTTTAAATGGTCTTTTGCCCTGTGTGTGTGCACCAATCTTAGCTGTAACCTCTATGTATAGGGTACTGTTAGGTGTGGTGTGTGCTTTTTCAGCTGTGTACGGCTGAGGACAGCCTTTTTCTCACCAGGGGGGGACTATGTAACAGTTGCTATTGTAATGCAGTGTATCACCACATGGCGGCGCCTCCTGTCTCACGACTGGTGTCACCCCCTTTTTGTTCTTCTTCGCACTCCTCCTGTAATGGATGCTCCCGTGTGTACGCAGACTAGTGTGCTCTTTAGTAATGTGTGGTAGAGGTAGCACTTTTATTTTTGATATTGTAAATAAATGAGTACTTTTTGGAAAGTCAGAAGCTGTTGCTCATTCGCTATCCACCTGCACACCTCCGCGGCTGGCTTCATCTCCACTGCACGTTACAATATGTTGATTTTTTTCGCCTACTCATATCATAATTTTTTTACTCCTGGTTCTGTATGTTCATGTTCTGTTCTTTTGTAAACTTCATCTGTTTGTATGTTGTATACTCATTGTGTTTCAATAAAGTTCGATTTAAAAAGAGGTACGTTCTAAACGAAGCTTCAGACGTCACTGATCACGTGACTCTGGCCAAACGAATCAAGCCTCGACACGGTGCTTCTGAAGCAGCGCGTCGATCTTTCTGACACATGTCAGCTTCAAGCGGACCATCACTACGTCTCACATCTAAAGGTGTCAAGGTAACTTTGAACTGAGTTCAGTCAATCTGGAGTTTTTCCAAGTTTTCTGTTGCTCTCTGTGAGAGAAGAGCGTTAAAGGCGGGGCTCTCCAGAGTCCAGCAAAACAGGAAACCACAGCTGGGTGTGTGTGTAAGTGTGCAAACCAATAGAATGCATCGTGGTGGGGGGGGCATCACGGGCATTGGCAAGAAAAAAATAAAATAATCGGTCGTACCCATGCTTCCCCGACGTCATGCCAGCGCATATTGGGAAATTCGTAGGCACCGATCGGTTTTCTATCAGCCATTTGCTGGGAGTAAGGGCGCCCTCCGTTTGCGAGGTGCGCCTGCTGCTGGCGGCACAGGGAGGAGAGGGCGGGGCGGCAGGGAGTCTCTGGCTGGCTGGAGCGGCATCTAATAACCAACTCACAAAACAAAATAAAAACAACACAACAAACAGATATTATGATACAGACTTATAATCTGCACCCATGTTTTTTCTAAATTCTATAAAGTGAGCGCGAGAGCCCTCGGTGCGCCTGCGCGCTGCTGAAGTCAAAGTAAACTTTATTGTCATCTCCGCTACAGACAGTCCAGCATATAGAGAGACGAGACGACGAGGCTGCAGTTACAGCGGTGCAAGTAAACAAACAATAAATATAAGAACAGTAAGAAAATAAATCTACACTTTAGGACTCGGGGTAAAGGATCAATAACAATTTACATTTATAATTTACAGTTTAAAGATTTAAAGTCTCACACAACCCGTCAAAAGGGGCGGGGCCGGCTGCTTCCAAGTAGAGCGCATTTCATTTATAATGATGTAAATCCAAGCCCATCATGGATTCACGATCTGAATCCTGGGTTGTGTGAAATCCCAGAAATCAACCTTAGACAAAGTGAATCTGTGAACTAAGGTGTAGGTCTGTTAGGTTAATTGTGCTGATCCTCGGGTTGGGGGATTTGTGTTTGTACTGGAGCGCAAAATTCAAACCAATGGAAGATGGACAACAAAAGTTCAAAGCCATCAGGTGCTCAGGTTAGAGAAAAGATGCAGGTAAGCAGACGTGTGATTGGATAATGGCAGGTCATCCTGAACCAATCAGACTAAACTCCAAACAATACATTATGTTACAGATTTTAATATTAATTAGTCATTGTTACTTGTTGATTTGTCCTTTTCTCATTGTGTGACGAATTATGACGACTGTTTGGTAGCTGTTATTGTCTCTCTCTCTCTCTTCATGTGTGTTTCTCTGGTGAAACAATAGTTTTGTGTTAATGTTAGGGCTGCACGATTTTGTATAAAATGAGAATCACGATTTTTTGGCTTAGAATTGAGATCATGATTCTCTCATAACAATAAATAAACATAAAACAACAAATGTCTCACGTTTTGTTGTTGCAGCAAAATGTTGTCCTGCTTGAAATTCCGTCTCCACCGTTGCTCGACGCTGCGTGTACAGAGCAGGTAGTGCAACAATAGAAAAATAGTTGCGGGACGGCACTGTGTAGCGTTTGTCTAGGGTGTTGATCGTTTTCCTAAATCCCTCGTTTTGCACAGTGTTGATGGAGCCATATCTTTGGTCAGGTGATAAGTGATAGCCTCCGTAATGTCTTTGTGCCTGCGGGAGTTCGACGTGTATAGGGAAGCGCTGTATAAGGTTCCCGTTATTAATGTTTGGGTGGTTGACCGGGACGGATTTTCTCCTGTCACTTTCTCGTCATCCCTGACGTGCTCTCCGTTGTTTTTTCCCTGCTAATTTTAGCATCACACGGCACAGCTTCTGTATCACGTGGTATAAGGCTCCGCCCTTGGCATTTGTTGAGCAGGAAGAGTGGGCGCTTGTTTTCATGCAGAGTACGTCCCGAGTCAAAATGTGAAGTTTTACAAATCACCACTTCTTTAGTGAATATCATTTCAGTCTCAGACAATCTCGTTTCTCTTACAGAGGTTGAATGCACCTTCTGCGGATGGCGGTACCACACAGTGTGCGTGGACTTCCCCTGCACAGAAGGCAACTACAAATGCTGTGAATGCTAAATAAAGAGAAACAAATGATCCCTGTTGTCTTTGCTTGATGATTGGTTTGAGTCTTGACAATCCACATTGCTGGCGTTGCATCTTTCAATGCCAGCAATGGCAGGTATCAGTGCTCAAAGCTTTTGTGTTTGTTTCCAACAAGTTGCCCACCTCGGGAAACAAAAATGTGTTCTTTTACTTGTCAGATGAACATATGAGACACTTTGACTCTTCAGTGCAGTGTGGAGCCTAACAAAGATCTGTTTTGTGTCCCAGCTGATCAGCAGGAGGAGGAGAGTCTGACGGAGCAGCAGAGGAACATTTTCAGCTACTTGGACTCAGCTCAGCCACTACAGAGGAAACAATGAGCTCAACACAGAAGGTGACAGACAGAGCAGGACCATATGACCAAAGATATTTATCACCATATACATTTGAACATTTGCCATAACGATGTAGCTGACGATAGAATTGACACCAGACAAAATACTTTACAGCTGCACAACTTTATTAAAAACCCATCAATGTATTTTCACTGAAACAAGCAGCTGTTGTTTATGTGCATTAAAGTTATATAAAAATGTAACAGTGCAAATGCAAATTCCTCGCTGACAGTTTAACCAAAAGGCGTTTCCAGTGGAAACTGGCCGACACATCCTGAGCATAACCATGTATAATATCCACTAAACTTCAGAAGAGGTTATACAGTCGTGGCCAAAAGCTTTGAGAATTGCATAAATATTGGAACCTGGAGAAGTTGCTGCTTAAGTTTTTATAATAGCATTTTGCCTGCACTCCAGAATGTTATGAGGAGTGATCAGATGAACTGCATCGTCCTTCTTTGCCATGAAAATGAACTTAATCCCCAAAAAGCCTTACCACTGCATTTCATTGCTGTCATCAAAGGACCTGCTGAGACCATTTCAGTGATCGTCTTCTTAACTCAGGTGAGAATGTTGGCGAGCACGAGGCTGGAGATCATCATGGCTGTATCCCGATTCAGGTTCTGCAGCTTTAAAGTCCTCAAGGGCCGCGTACTCAAAGACCGCTAAGGCCGAAGTGCGAGGCTCGTAGGCTCGTGAAATGGGACGTCTAGCCTCCGTCGCGCTGCCCAGGTTGCCTAGCAACCATGATACTAACAGCTGGAAACGTTTCATACAGCTTTGTTTGACAGAAATGAAGGAGAACATATTTAGTTCATTTGTTTCTACATGAGCTCTGTGTGATTTGATGAGTATCTGAGGCTGAGACCACAGGACTGTGAAACATGATTGTTGGGCTTCATTTCTGTGCTGCTGGCTCTTCCTCCTCCACTTCCTCACACACTGCTGAATTTGTTCTGGTGGATCATCAGGGCTGCAAAGCCTCACAGATGATGTGCAGCAGTGGCTCCCTCAGTCTGTCCTCACTCTGGACACTTGCAGTCGTCACACATGGAAATCAAATGCGTGATAAGCTGCAGGATTCAAACACAAGTGTAACTTATAAACACATGTTCATACTTTTATTCCACAATCAGAGAGAAAGAAACAGAGAGAGAGTGCAGGACAGACAGACAGGTGACAGTCTCAGGTGTACACACTGCTACACAACAGCACCAGAGAAGCAGGATTTAGTGTTTGTGTTATTACGAGTGTAAACAAGAAGAGTTCCAGATGGTGCAGTGGACACATGTGTTACTGCTGTGATTAAAGCATCTTTCTTTCAGCTTAACGAGTGAACCATCAGCTCGTTCAAACACACATTAAAGTGCGTTTGGCTCGACACCACCGAACAGAGGCAGCAATATAACACAGCTAACATTAACAGTGCAGTGAATCCTGCTTGTGCCGTGATGTTCAGGACTGCAAACCGAGCAGCATCACTGACTTTCAGCTTGTTGTGTTTGTGGATATATGACTGACTTTAATTATCCACAAAATCATCACATTCTCTGTCAGATGAAGGTCGACTATTGAACGGCGTATATTTTAAAGGCTTTAAAACCAAGTTAACGCTGAAAGTACAAACATCACTAATGTCACATAACTCTGCCGACAAGGCATAGCTATGGCTATGAAATGCTCTTTGTGTATCACTTCTTCATTATGAAAGATGTCATTAATGCACTAGTAATGTCTCATCTGGAGTATTGTTCAATCATTTGGTCAGCAGCTAATAAGACAGATCTTAACAGACTTCAGTTAGTCCAGAATAAGGCGTCCAGATTAGTGTGAAGATGTTCATACTATACTAATATTGATAAAATGCATAATAACCTTTCTTGGCTTCCTGTACAGGCTAAAATATTCTATGGCTTACTTGTAGTTCTAAATAAAGCAATTCTGTTAAACACACCACATTTATTCTGCTCAGCTGCAGTATCCAGATGAAATACATCATCATATTACACAGTTTTCAACAAGCTGCAATTTAGTAAATGCTCGAGTTAAAAGTAACGTTTTGTAAAACTGTTACATTTAGAGCAACTTTTAAGTGGAATAAGTTGCCTTAAAAAATTAGAGAATTATTCAAAACTTCAATGAACACTTAAAAGCCGATTTACAGAGCTTTTAGTTGTTGTAAATATTGTAAGACATGATTTGTTTTTGAAATTTGTGTAATGTGCCTCAATGTTATTGATATTATTATTATTATTATTGATTGCTTATATTTGAACAATTGTGAAACCTCACTGTGGATGTAAGAGTGAAATTATGTGGATATCTTGAATCCACTTTATTGTGTAATATTTTATGTGAGTATTTGACGGAAGACGAGCAACATCTGTTGTGGAAGCTAACGGGGTCCCTTTAGAATAAATAAACATAGGATTTATTATCACTGAATAATTCTGTATAAATCTATACAAATTATAGAAATATGTAATAGGAAACAACAAAATAATCTAAATTATAAAAGTGTGTGTGTGTGTGTGTGTGTGTGTGTGCGTGCAATCAGGAGGGATGGGCATGATTTTAGTGTTTGAACAGTCATGAATTATCTTTAACAGCAGGTTGGATGTAATGTGTTAGAACTACCAGCAGGTGGGGATAAGAGACCTTTAAGGTGTTTGGTGCCACGCTCCACCTTCAGGTTTAAAACTAGTGTTAATGGAGGTTGAAGGTTGAGTTTGTTCCACGACTGCATTTCACTCACTGCCTCTGTTTGTATCTCTGTCACTGCAGGACCAACATGGAGCCAGAAGTCAGCGCTCTCAGGAGGCCGACAAACCTCACAGAAGAAAGGGAGAGAAAAAACACACCTGTGACGAGTGTGGGAAGGGTTTTACTGTGAGGGCTAAACTAAAACAGCATCAGGTCATCCACACTGGAGAGAGACCGTTCAGCTGTGACTTGTGTGGAAAGTCTTTTTCCTTCAAGCGTTCCCTAAAACAACACCAACTCATCCACAGTGGAGTTAAAGCATACAGCTGTGATCAGTGTGGCAGAGCTTTTACTCAAAGTAGCCACTTACAGAGGCATCTAGTTACCCACTCTGGAATTAAGGCATACAGCTGTGACGAGTGTGGGAAGGGTTTTACTGTGAGGGCTAAACTAAAACAGCATCAGGTCATCCACACTGGAGAGAGACCGTTCAGCTGTGACTTGTGTGGAAATTCTTTTTCCAGGAAGGGTTCCCTAAAAAAACACCAACTCATCCACAGTGGAGTTAAAGCGTACAGATGTGATCAGTGTGGCAGAGCTTTTACTCACAGTAGCCACTTACAGAAGCATCTAGTTACCCACTCTGGAATTAAGGCATACAGCTGTGACATCTGTGGGAAAACTTTCAGCTGGAGAGGGAGCCGAAATACACACCTACGCATTCACACCAGACATGATGTGTACTGCTGTGAACAGTGTGGCAAATACTTTACAACAGACGCACAGTTACAACGACACATGTTTACCCACACTGAGGAGAGACCTTATCAATGTGACCTGTGTGAGAAGACTTTTAAATCTCCACGTCACCTGAGACAACACCAACAGATCCACACCAGAAAGAGACTCTACAAGTGCAGCTACTGTGAGGTATGTATTTATATTGTTATCTTGTCATTTTAGCCTGACTGTTTGGAACAACTCTGCTCATTAAACTGTGTTAGCATGTTAGCAATTCTACTGCATGGAAAAGCAGCTCCTAGTGATTATTCAGATTTTCCTTTCAGTTATGATTTTAGTATTACTGTAGTATTATGGTGGTAGTATTGTAGTTATTGCAGCCCAGTAAACTGAGTGTGTTAACTGAAACAGTCAAATGTAGTTGGGCGTCTGCAGAGATGCTCTTTATTTCAGGCGACGTTCAGGATACAAATGTTGAAGGACTGACTTACACTGTCTTTGTGTCTTTGTTTAGAAGCAGAGCGACACAGATGGATCCAGTTCTCAACCCTGTCATCACTGTGGTGGTGGGAAAGACTTTCATTGTGACCTCTGTGGAAAAACTTTCAGTTGGCAAAAGACCCTAAAAGTACATCAACGTAGACACACTGGAGACAAACTGAAATACTGCAAAGAATGTGGGAGAAGCTTCACCACATCAAGTGAGTTAAAACAACATGAACTGATTCACAGTGGGGTTAAAAAGCACCTCTGTGATCAGTGTGGGTCATCCTTCACCACTGAAGGTCAGCTTAAATCACACAAAGGAGTCCACACAGGAGAGAAACCACACAAGTGCAGACACTGTGAGAGAAGCTTCTCACATTCACATAGTCGTAACAGGCATGAACGTGCACACATGGAAGGAAACTACAGCTGTGACCAGTGTGACAAGAGCTTCAGGAATCTCAGTTCATACTCTGCACACAAACGATCCCACGTTACTAATAAACTGTTTCACTGTTACCAATGTGCCCAAACATTCACCTCATTGTCTGCTCTGTGCAAACATCAGCGCGATCACTCAGGGCTGAAATCACTCCCATCACTGGATCACAGTGAATCTGAAGACACAGAAAGATCCTCTGGTTTCCTCTGGTCAGACTCAAAAAGCTTGAGATCAGGCTCCACAGAGTTCAGATAGAATCATTTAAACTTGTGTTGAACTGAACTGGTTGCTGGGCTGAACTTCTACATAATACAGATCTACATGGGGATCTTCTTTTCTGTTGTTTTACTGAGTCAGTTTTGTCCTTTTTTCTCTGTCCTGGTTTTGCTCGTCTGTAAATGATTGAAACTCAGTCAAATAGTTCATTGTTCTCCAGCAAAACGTTTTGGAAACTCATGTTTAACCTTTAAAACTCTGACATGTTTTAGCACACAAGGCTTCATCGGGGAGTTCACTCATGATTGGACCATGAGAACAAAGGTTTTTAGTTCTTTCAAAGAGAGTCTTGGAGATGTTTGATGTTTCTGTTTTTCTGAAACCACCTGAAAGAAAAACTATTTTTCTTGCTTTATGTAGTGTGGAAGTTTTTAATGTTTCTTCATCTGTGATGTTCTTGAATGTGTTCACGTGAAGATGGTACAAATAAACTGTCCTTTCAGCTTTAGCTCCTAATTTATTCATTATATATGGATGTAGCACAGCAGCCGTCTCTTGATTAACACATGGAGGGCTCGGGATCTGATGGTGTCGTCTCCCTAATTTGCCCACTCAGTAAATCTCACTCATGGCCAAGAAATTGAAATGAACCTTGTTTCCCTGCTGGATAGTGATCCACTGTAACTCTGCTCCTCCTTCCTGTTTAGGATTTCTGTGGCTGAAGTAAAATTCCCTCCATCCATCACTTATCCCAGCTAACCCAAAGTGAAATAAAGTTTTGCTCGTCTTAAAAAAGCATTACAATAATGGGCATTACCAATGCAAACTGAATGATACAGAAGATGAAAGAAGAGACTTTGATCAGTTAATAAAGCTCATGATCTGGATTCATTGTGGCTGCTACACAGATACTTCTGGGTCACTTCTCTCAGTTAGGAACCTTCCTCACCAAACTGACTGTTGGACCACACCCCTGGTTTCATGAGAAATTGTTTCAGCCATGATTTCTCTTCCTGTATTTCAGAGTAAAGACTGAAGTGACAAATGGAAGCATGTTTAAAAAACACAATGTGAGAGAGACGTTGAGGTCCTTAGAAGTTACCCTGGGTTTTTCTGTCACCCTCCTAGATGTTACACACCTTGTTATTGGACTGATTTCTACTGCTGGACTACTCCTGCGGAGAGTAACAATACTCTTACTAATTAGCTCCCTTTCACACCTTTGGGGATATTTATTTTTGTGTTTGCAGCGCTGTGAGCCAGAACAGCGAGAGAAAAATCTGCAACAGCGACGAGCTGAATGCTTATGTGAATTGCAGCAGCTGCACATGTGCTACGCTGAATTAGAGGATATCTTTGCTCTGGATTTCTATTTCTACTTTTTCATTTCTATATGATTCTTCTTGCATCTAAACAAAGATGATTCAATTTGCTAAATGTTGATGGCTCTTCGTGCTCAGGTGTAAATGAGACGTAATATTTGCTCTTGGTTTGGTTCTCCTGTACAGAACCTTGCAGTACAACAGAAACCTAAAAACATTATTTGTAGTTGTTATTCTTAGTTGTTCTGCTGCCTAAATACCACAGGGTCTAAATTGGTGAGCGTGTTTGCCACTATATTTGCCCTGGATGTAGATGCAGAAACTCTTGCTCTGTATTTGAGAGAGAATCTTAGAAGAGATGTGACCTGTCAAAAAATTGCTAGTAAACGTAGCAGGTTCAGCTCTTTCAAGGTTACTGCTGAATGTAATGATGTGGGTGAAATGTACAATCCTGAACTCTGGCCTGAAGGGGCTCTGGTCCGGCGTTTTTATGAACCTCGTAAGCTCGGTACGGTGGTGCCAAGCTCAGTGGATCCAGCAGGGGAGATAACTGCGCCTTCTGGTACCAACGTATCAACATGAAGATGTCTATTAGGATATTATCTTACAACTGTCATGGTCTACGTTTGGGACAGAGTGCAGGGGACAAAGCTCGACGGATTGTTGTGGACAGTCTGCTTGCAGAATGTGACATTTTATGCTTGCAGGAGACATGGTTGTCCAAACAGGACCTGGGAAAACTTAACTGTCTAAATGCAAGTTTTTTGGGAGTGGGGGAATCAACAACTGATCTCAGCACAGCTATAGTCAGAGGCAGAATACCTGGAGGGGTTGCTGTGCTTTGGGACAAAAAAATAGACCCTGTGATAAAGCCCATTAGACTGGATGTAGACTGGTGTATTGGTATACAATATACACAGAACAATAGTAGTTTTATCATTCTTAATATTTATACTCCCTATGAATCTTGTCAAAATGAGCAAGAATACCTCAGTAGGCTGGCTTTTATTAATGCATTTATTCAAGACAACGATACTTACAGCATATATGTTTTGGGTGATTTTAATGCTGATCTCACAGACAGCAGTTCTCAGTTTGCTGACCACTTAACTCACTTCTGTCAAGTTAATAATCTTATCTTGTCTACCAAAGTGTTGCTGCCTGCAGACAGCTATACATACATAAGTGAAGCCTGGCATAGTACATCATGGCTGGACCACTGTATCTGTACAGCTGATGGACATGCAGCTTTAGCAAACATGACTATCAGGTATGCGGTAACTGTGTCAGATCATATACCTTTTGGTTTTACTGTGAATGTGGAACAAATGCCAGCATCAACTGGAAACAATATTGCTACCACACTGCAAAAACAGCTATACTTGAAACAAGCCAAATATTCTTAAATCTGACAAAATTTTCTTGTTTTGAGCAAAAAATCTGCCAATGGGGTAAGCAAAAGTTGCTTGACTAGAATTCTTAAAACTAGCAAATTAATCTAACTGCCATATGCCTTTTAACTAGACAAAATTGTCTAAAATGTATGCTTATTTGAAGAAAATGTGACTTATTATAAGTAAAAGACACTTTGATATTTAGAAAATCTGTACCTAAAATGAGCATTATGCTTTCTTGAACAAGCTGTTTTCAAGAATTATTTGCTTACTTTAAGATTCTTAAGATTCCTTAATTTAGATTTTTCACATAAAAAAAACACCTTACTATAGGACAAATTTTCTTAAAACTGAATTGTTTCTTTCTTGATTGAGCTAACTATAAGAATTATGTTTCGAGTCTGAGAACAATAATCAGCAAAAATTCCTGAGAATAAGACACCATCTCTTCAAAAGCTACTAAAAATAAGGGAATTCATCTTAAATTAAGACAGCAAAAGCACTCTTAGTTTTTGCGCTTTTATTGACACAGCAATGGGTCAGTACTCACTGAGGTCTGTTCCAGGAGAATCATGTCTAAAATTATACATTTCAGCAGGGTACTGTGTAACATGGCCAATATAAGAAGTGCATATTCCAGATACTCTTAACATGAATAATAACAGTATAACACACTCAAGGCTGGTATCAAAAATACATTTTGCTGAAGCTTAAAACAATCACTATTTCAAATCCTATATTACATAACATTTTAGAAGAACAAGTTTAACGACCACACAAACAAACATGTGTTTTACATTTGAACAACTTTTCTAGAGAAAAAAAAAACAACCTCACTGACCAACACTGAGTCTGATAAACAAGGCAGATGGAGTCTGTCATCTGAGAGACTCACTCAATGAATGACTTCCACTCACCAAGCGCCTTCTTGTAAGAGGGGGTTGAATCTCGGTCATGGATGGAGTCTTTGAGTATTTCAGTTTGCAAGACAGACAGCAGTGTGGAAATGCACTTTGGATATGTGAGGTGGAGGGCATAGTAATATGCCATCAGATAGAGCAGTCCCTCATTAAGATCCTTCCGGTCAAAAGTGCTCACCGGTGTGGTTCCAACAGCTATCATGCAGTTGCCTTCAGAGACAAGCAGAACTGGGCAAGCCAGGGGTCGCTGACGCAGGTAGCCTTCAGGGTCTTCTGAAGTCTACATGACAGAAAAAAAGAGGATTAGAACAAGACCGTGAGAAAGACAATTTTTGAGTTGCATTACAGTTTAAAATAGATCAACTTTTTTTGTAGTTTTTATTAACATCAACATGTTATGGGGATCTGAACTTTAAGAATATTTGACTGACTCCACAGTAAAATATATAAAATGAAAACATGAGTAACTGCAAAATTCAACAATATATACACATAGAATATTGCAGCCTTACCTTTAGGACATGGAAAAAAGCCTCACTACAGATGCCCAGCTTCTTAGGTGGTACTGTGCTGGAAGGGAAAAGCATGGGAAGGGCTCTGAACACAGTTGCTGCATGTTCCACTGGTTTGAAAAAAGAAAAATAAGACAGGGCAACACCATTAAGCATTGAAAATAATTTAATCTGCAAAGCATAAATGTAGACAAATCAAGATACTGTAGCATTACCTCCATCCAAAGTTTTTGGCGGCTTCATAACTTTCTTCATGACACCATAAAACTGCACCTTCGAGTAGAAGATTTCCCATCTATCCTTCATCTCAGAAATGTATTTCAAGTTGGATGGTTGAATAATTCTCCGCAGCTCATCAAGGACCTGAAAAATACAGACAGAAACCCAACTGAGATAGATCTGTCTAGCTCTGTATCTGGTCTTGACAATAAGTGATAACAATTTAAACATGAGGGCCAGTATTTAAGAAATTTGAAAATCATATCAAAATGTCCCCAAAGGAATAACAGGATGGCTAAAAGAAATAAGTACTGCTTACATGATCCAGTTCTCTGAAACAAGGATATGCCTCTAGTATCTTCACTGCTCTGTCCTGCTCCTTTATAGCATCAGAGTTAATGAATTGTCTTCTAGACTCAAACTCCAGGTTCAGCAGTTGGGTAACAGCAGCTTTGTTCTGTTTTTTGGTCTTGTATATTTCTTGAAGTGTCTTGTAGTGTTTTGCCTGGGTTTTTTGGCTGTCAAAGAAGTCAGCTGAACCAGCTAAATACACAGAGCAGAGGTGTGTAAATCATTTATTGCCACAGTAAGGCTTTATATATCTGTTATTGGTGCAAAACAATAAAACAAAAATACCAAAATATATCTGTAAATTAGATCAACAAATTAACTAAACACCTAACTTAAAATTGTTCATTCATCCTGTCAAGTTGTCACTATTAAATGGAACACAAAGATTCCAAGATAAACAGTGAAGTAGTTGTGTTCCATTGTTAGCAGAATTTTTAACAAAAAAACAAAAAGTTTCGTCCAAACCACATTTACACTCAGGGTGTAATAAGAGGGTGCATTATATTATACTTACATTCTTCATCACTGCCATCCTGGTGGTGCACTGGGGTGCCCATCGATCTAACTGGTGATTTATCTAGAATAATAGTTGATGCACTGGACTCCCCACTGCTGTCATTTTTTGCAACGCTTTCATTCCCATCCTTTCTTGGCTTCTTCACAGGAGGTTTTTTGCCCTTTCTTGGACTTTTGACATTGGAGAGTCTCTTCATTAGCTTTTTAGCAACATGCTCCTAATAGGTACAAACGATAAAAATTAAAAGATGATAAGATACATCACTCATGATTAACACAGAGTGGTATTGAGCAAATGCTACTTACCCACTCACCACACGTTTCTTTAAGCATTGGGTAGTACTCCATTAATCGCTTTGCCATGGCATCAACCTCATGTTTGCTGGGGTATCTGGAGTCCTCAGCTGCTCTTGCTATTGAAATCATGTTTGTCATGGTGTTTCTTACGAGTCGACAAAAGAGTTCCTTTGACAAAGGTTCAGCACACTCTGTCCCCAGCCGCTTCTTTTCAAAGTAGGAATGTCGAGCTTGCTCAAGTTCACTGTCTGTGAAGACTATGTACTCTGGGTTGGACATAGTCACAAACTTAGAAGTGCTGGGTTCCTCTCTGGAGAAGTCACCATCTCCAGTAGTTGTTAGCGTTTTTTCAGCAGCAGTCTTGTTCTAAAATACAGTGTACATGGGGCTAATTTCACATAAAATTGCATAAGAACTTTAGGTCTCTACACATGAAAGAAAGTACAACAAAATATCAGTAAAGTGTCAAACAATAAAAAATATGTATATTTAATAAATGTGTAGGCCACTTGATTTAAATCAAAACTAAAGAAGATTCTACTGTCTATCTGTTAAGCGAGTATTGGTGGAATTACTTGAAACTGCATAAAACAAGCTGGTGTGTTCTCAGTTTTGTCACACAGCGATAGGACAGAACTTACTTCTTCACATTTGTGCACTGCAAGCCATAGAGCCCGACGCCTGAGGAAATGTTCAGGACCAGGAAACAGATCTTTGATGTCATCTCGTGAAAGTGATGAGAGCAGGTCTTCTCCAACTTTTGCTTCTGCAATAGGAGTTTCCAATTATCACTACATTGCACTATCCTCATGTGCAAGCCAGCTGACAGCTTTGCTTGGGTAACAAACAGGATACACAAGAAACATACCGGTAATTTAATATTTACCATTTAAAAACAATTCTCTATTCCATTATATTCCCTCCTGACTGCTCCACAGGTTCTAAATTACCTTCCTCCTATTGACTGGAAAAAGCATTATAGTTGTGATTCGCTTGCACCTTTCGTCCACACGTAAATGGCGTTTTCGGTCACTGAAAAAGGAGATTTCTAAAAACGCTTGCCAGGGTGGATATTTTTGAAAACTCCTTTTTTGCATTTAGGTGTGGACGAGAAAAACGGAGAAAACGCAGCGTCAAAGGTGTGGGCCTTTTTTGACGACACACTGTGCGCCGCGTTATTGTTTCGGTGAAATGAATTTCTACAATACTGTTAATTGTACTCTCTGCAGTGTTTAAATGCTTACATATACACACACAGTTACTGTCCCTCCACACATAGGACTGGGTTCTGCTTTTATGCCCTATCTTTCTTTACTATTTCCCACCGAGGCTTCTAGACTTCTGATTGGCCAACATTCAGGTTAGGAACACGGTTAGGAATATATCGCCACCTGTTGCTTTGGCATGTTCCTAGCAGCGTTTTCCTTAATTTCTGCGTTTACGTGTGGACGGGATTATTTTTTAAAATGAAAACGGAAAATCTCCGTTTTCAGAAATACCCATGTACATAGTGTAATAGCACTAGCATATTTAAATATGCTAATGCTACTAAGCTAACCGCACAAGCTAAGCTAACAACCGGTATAGCCTGCCATGCTAGCGACTTAACATGCAACATAGCAGAACACAAAACATAGAAAAAACAAAACAGTCACATACCTTTCAAGGTGGCAATTGTTATTTCGTCCAGTTTCTCCATAGCATGCCTTAATTTCTTCACACTGTACCACTGTATCCCAGACCCAAAAATATTACTAATCCTGCAATCCAAATTTGAGGTGCGAAGCTAGAGGCGCGAAGCTGGACTGTACCAACTCAGGAGTATGGGGTTGTGTACAGAAATGGTTTAGTTCGCTCTTTTATATCTATAAAATTCTATATATTTAAAGATATGACTATTTAGTTAGATTATATTAAGTAAATACTGACATGTCGGTACTATTACTTAGTACAGCTGTTATAAGGCCCCGAATTAGGATAGCCATTCCTACCCCTTAATGGAATAATCCTGGTCATCTTGGCTTTATGGGAAAAACGGTTCACGGACCAGTGAAACAAAATGATTTGGCGCTGTGTTATCTGCTTCGTATTTGTGGGTCTGACCCTCAAATCCTTACTGAGTCATATTAATTCTGCACATAGCCATAGTCCAGATTTCCGTGTAGTTTGTGGCATAGATGGATGTGTCAAAGAATATCGTGTTTACAATTCATTTTGGTATCACATTCGTCGAACACACTCCGACCACCTTGGCAATGGACGATGCAGCGGATCGACTAGGACACAAAAATCTGTAAGGTGAGACTGACTATATACTTTGATATCTTTGTAAATAATCATATAAAGTATTCATGTTAGATTCCTACTTGTTTTTACAGCTTAACAGTAGATATGTTAATGCTAATTCCTTATGATCCACATCAATGCTATTTCTAAACAATTTTTCTGAGTGTTTAATTTCTCCTAATAGAGAAAACACCATTTTTTTAAAACTTTTGTTTTAAATAAACCAATGGGCATGGTCCAGAGTCTCCTTGGTTGTTTGTGTTTATTAATATTCATTGTTTCAGTTAGTTTCCTGGTTATTTGTTAATTATTTCCAGTGTTTAGGTGTTCTCCGTGCCTCCCTTGTCTTGAGTCAAGTGTCCCTGGTTTGATGTTCATGTTTATTCCTGTTTTACTTTGATAGTCCCTGCCCTGCATCAGTGTATTTTGTTGCCCTTCCCCCTGGTCTCTTCTCATCTGATTAGTGTCAGCTGTGTTTCGTACCTGTCTGCCAATTCCTCGTTTCCTTTTGTGTATGTATATTTAGTGTGTTCTTCCCTCTGTTCTTTGTCGGATCGTCTGCATTTTCTCCTCTGTGTCATCTGTGTTCCCTCCCTCGGGTTTTCATGTCTCATGATCCTTGCTCCAGGTTGTAAGGTTTTTGCAACATTTTCAATGTTTCCTGTGTTCTTTAGTTTAGCTTTCCAGGTTTAGGTTTTTGAGGATTCTTACAGCTTTTAAACTACAGTTAAGCTGCCAAGTATCAATCAGCAATAAATTAGTAAAATTTTATTAAACTCAGTCTGAAAACATACATATTTTGGAGTAAATTATCAAATGCGAATAGAATTATTTAGAAATTATCAGTGTAGCTTGTAATTAATATCTTTAACTAGTCAATTAATCAATTAATCTCAATTGCAGTTCTAGGAGGGAACCCTCATCAGCGGAGAACAGAAGTCTGAGTAACATGTGGGCCTACAGGACTGATCCAGTGGTCGAAAACCAGCCAACAAGCCAGCCAACAATGGATGCGGCTGTAGACACCAGATTGAACTCAGGAGAAGATGCAGTGATTGATCAAAACACAATACAGCATGATCCAGACAGTGTGTGCCCCGAACATTTTGGTACTTTTGACAGTAATAAGACATTGTACTCTGGCTTCGATGATGGTGCCCATATCTCGCAAAGGCCCCTTGTTCCATCCCAGACCAACAATGATACCTCGACTCCAAACATTTCAGCAGCTTGTCCAAGCGTGTTTGCAGATGGAGTAGCATCATCCCAATCTATGGTGAGTCTATCACTACTGAACAATAACAACTTCTTTTGATAAAACATTTTACCAGTTTATTACACTCCTATATTTATTTCTCTTTTCTGAAGGATGACTCCTGCCACGATGTTCTTATCAGACAAGCAACAGCTCTTGTATTGACTGCAAGAGAGAAACATCGTCTTTCACAGGTTTGTGCTCATACAAAATTAGAATGATTATTTTAACATGTGGCTCTATTTTTTTTTCATCATTTATTATTAACAATTTTCCCTAAACTGTAACTGCCTTTAATTCATTCTGATTATCCTAATAGTAACTATGCAAAACCGAGCATCACTTGTATGTGCCTCCAACTTTCCAGTTTACCCAAGGCAGTCATAGTCTCCAGCCATCCATCCATTCACCTCCGCCTATCCTTTTCAGGGTTGCTCCCATCACAAGCCTTCCTCCGCCACCTAACTCTTAGTCTCAGTTTAAAAAGGAAAATTGTAATCTTAATTAAACTAAAAATTTGAGTTTTGCAAGAAATCCGAGAAGGAATTAAAAAAAAAATTTTTCCTTCAGTTTCAGTGAGGAAAAAAATCTATAAGAAACAGTCAAATAATTCTATGCAGTTTTTTGGTTGCAGAGCTACGTACGTTATTAGTCCTTACATTATAAGTTGTCTATTCGCTAAAAATAAATCTCTTTTAATAGCAAACAACTAAGATGTCGTTTGTTCTTTTTGTCTGTTTTACAGAGTGGTGTGAATGATGTCGTTGCAGCATTACAACAGTATCAGGCATCGTTGGTCAATAATCTGAGAAGTCAGGTACAAAAGGTTTTCCAGCAGCATCATGGAAGTGGACTTGAAAAAGATGTTTTGGCAGTCTTTGACCAGATTGAGGATCCATTTTCCTCTGTTTCAACAACATACAGGCAGGATGATGTGATAAAGAGAAATTTCAATTTTGTGGAGTCCGAGGAGGTTTGTGTTGGGTATACTGCTGTCATGGTAAAAAAAGGGAAAAAAAGATTCCTCACTACTGTGCCCAAATGTTTTCATTATGTTCCGCTTGTCAGAAGTTTGGAGCAGTTATTGTCCCATCCAAGAGTTTTGGCATTGATAGATGAGCAGAAAAATTACAGAAATGAGTATTTATATGATATCATAGATGGAGAACTCATGAAGTCTCACCGTTTATTTTCTGCACACCCCTCTGCCTTACAGATTATCCTTTACTCAGATGAAATTGAAATTTGTAACCCACTTGGGTCTCATGCCTCCAAAAATAAGTTGGTAATGTTCTATTATACTTTGGGAAACATTAATCCTAAATATCGATCAAAACTAGCTGCCATTCGTCTACTTGCCATTGCAAAAAAGAGTGCGCTTTCTGAATGTGGTGTAGATGGAATCTTGCAAAGGCTGCATGAGGACTTAGTGAAGCTATATAATGGAGTTAAAATTCAAACTGGAAATGGTGAACGTGAAATATTTGGAGCATTAGTTTCATTATGTGGAGACACTTTGGCGCAGCATGAGCTTTGCGGGTTTAAAGAGGGTGTTGGGTTTGCCCATAGTAAATGCAGGCAGTGTGAATGTTCATTTGAGGACATGCAAATTTATTTTGATGAGGATAACTTTGAGGAACGGACATTTGAATGACATGTCCGGCAATGTAGCGAAATTGAGAAGGCCAACACAGAGTATCTAAGAAGCAGCTTAAAAACAACATATGGAATAAACAGAAGAAGCAAACTTATTAATTTCCCAGCATTCAACTTGATCCAACAAACACCCCAAGACATGATGCATGTAATTTTTGAAGGGATTGCTCCATTAGAAATAAAGTGTGTGTTGAAACACTTAGTTCTTATGCTTATGGGAGAGCTAGACTTAGATCTCTTCAATGCTGCAATGACTGGTTTCCCATACTCTCCAGTTGATATTAGAGATAAACCAAGTGTTATTACCTACAGTACATTAGCTTCCAGTGACAATAAGTTGAAGCAAATGATTGTTCTTCTGAAAATTTTGCCATTTCTGATTGAATCAGCCAAAGGTACTGAACACTACGCATTCATTCTTGAACTCATTGAGATAGTTCAGATTTTACTTGCTCCTGTCATCAGTCTGCAGACTATTAACAAGTTGAAAATCCTCATTGAACAGCACTTGAAGCACATGAAAGCCCTTTTCCCAGATAACAACATCACACCAAAACAACATTATTTGATTCATACACCAAGCCAAATTAAACGTTTGGGACCAATGGTCCGTCATATGTGCATGAGATTTGAATCGAAACATTGCTTTTTCAAACAATGGGTGTCAAAAATAAATTTTAAAAATGTTTGCAAATCTTTAAAACCCCTGGAGGGTCTTAAGGACATTTATTGTCTTTTGAATTTTTAGTTTTAAACCATTTTCACTGTGTTGAGTGGATTAAAGCCAAATTTGTCAAAGAATCTTTTTTTAACTTTTTTTTTTTAATTGTGGTGTAAATTCATTAAATTAGCCTAAAATGGCTAAGCTACAGCGATGCATCCACCTTTATGCCTTTGGACAAAAATTGTCCCATTGAAACCCATTATAAACGCTATTTTTCACGCCAGAAAAATTAAGGTTTAAGGGATCGTCAGGTTTCCACCTTAGGTTTCGTTTTTAACTAGAGACCTTAGAGTTGTAATTTTTTTATTTGTCCACCGAGTGGCGCCCTTGCTTCACATTTGACCTCTGCTCGAAAACAGCGGGCTGCAGAACTGAACTGCGGGAAAGGAAGTCACCGACGTGAGAGGGTGGATTTTTTTTTTTCAATCAACAGGAAATGACGTATTTGTTGTCACGTGGTATGGATGTGTCTGCTGGAGAAAGGAGTCCCACGCAACATGCCCCGGTTCTTCGTCGCAACTTACCCCGGGAAGAGGCACTAATTTCGGCCTAGAGGACCAGCATTGACCGCCTGGAGACTATTTTCGGTTCCGGAAATTTTTTTTTAAAGTAGATCGAAATTAATTTTGGTGCCGATCTTTGGACCATCTAAAGGCCTAATTATATTAACTATCAAATATTACTTCAAATGGTTTTTTTGGAAAATATTTAGTTTTTTAGGTTTTTTTTTAGTTTTTTTGTAATACAACTGGGATTTAAAGGGTTAAAACAACGAAAATATAATTAAAACTTTATATGAATATTTCAGGGAGAAGTAGTTTTAAAAGACTGACCAATTTAAAGTGAAAAAAAAAATTAATATTTAATATTTTTATTGCACTTTTGGGGAATTTGCATTTTTCATGGATTTTTTAATGTGCTCCTGCAAAAAAAATAATGGCAGGTCAAAATTCATTTTGGTGCCAATCTTTTGTCCATCTGAAGGCCTAATTATAATAACAATCAAATATTACTTCAAATGGTTTTTTTTTTAAATATTTAGTTTTTTTGTTTTTTGGGGCTAAAAAAACAGGGTGCTCATGTAATGAAACTGGTATTTAAAGGGTTAAAACAACGAAAATATAATTAAAACTTTATATAAATATTTCAGGGAGAAATAGTTTTAAAAGACTGACCAATTTAAAGTGAAAAAAAATATGAATATATAAAGTTTTTATAGCACTTTTTGGGGAATGGACATTTATTGTCGTTAAGCACAAAGGTGGATGCATTTTTAAGACTCCTCCAGGTTAATAAAGCATAATCAAATGTATGAATGTTGTCAGAATGTGGATAGTTTTGATCACCCCATTTTTTCCAATGAATGCACATTAGGACCAACCTCAGAAGTAAGCATAATGTCATACTTAAAAGAAAAAATGAGGGCCTTCCTTGGAAATGATGAAGTAAACCATGCAGTGACTGTTAAATGGCTTAATCTAAATGGTAACAAATACATAAGGGATAGGTCATTAATTGTTTGTGCTGTTGGTTCTAGTGGTTTACCTATATTTGGGCTTGTGAAAAATATCTATGTGATCAATTCATCATTGTACTGTTTTGAATTCCAGCAGCACAATACCATTTGTTATGACAGAGATTACATGTCATATAAGATAGAGATTCCAAACATGGCACAAGCAACGGAGCTGATATCCGCTGATAATCTTATAGATTTCACTCCATATTACAGTTTCACACACAAAGATATGACATATGCAGTCATGAAATATTACCTGTGTGATGTAATTGGACTACACATGAGTTCAACAGATGTTTTATAAAAGGTACACTGCTTTACATGCATGAACTGTATTATCAGGTTATTGTTTTGGACAGTTTTGTTGTTGAGTTTTCTATCAAATCTGACAGTTGAATGCGATTGTAGCATTGCCACAGTGAAGATATGTGTACTGATACTTGTCTGATGCTGATCTATTAATCTGTTTGACCTGGCCTAAAGTGAACGAGTTATGCCGTTTCTGTTTTTCAAATGGGCCTGTATTTCATGTTTATCATGTGCTTTTCCAGCTTTTGTGCATGTTTTGTCAAACTTGACAGCAGTTTTATTACACTTTAGTGTCAATAAATACATTTCTTAAACTGAGCAGCTGTTTAAGTGGCCTTACTCTTGAAATGAGAAAAATAATCTTGTTTTTATTAGGGAATTTCAACCATACCTTGTAACTGGTAAATAAAGCTCAAGATGAGCTGAAATATCCTTTTAAGGAAAAGTTAGACATATTTTCCTAGAATAAGATTTATTTTCTTGTGCAAAACTTGCTTGTTAAGAATATATTTTCTTTTTAGACAAAAAATAAGAAAAAATGTCCATAAAGAAGGGTTTTTTTACTTTCTTGAAAATCGTTTTTTGCAGTGCAGTGTAAAATTAGACTGGTCAGCTTGTAGTGAAGATGATTTCTTAGCTTATCATAGTAATACCGATATACATCTGAACAACATTTCTTTGCCCAAAGAAGCTATTTTGTGCAAGGATGTCAACTGTAAGAATGCTGTGCATAAACATTTACTCTGCTCCATGTATGATGATATAGTGACTGCTCTGCATGAAAGTGGTACACTGCTTGATAAACAATATAAGCATAAGAAACCTAACATCAGACCTGGCTGGAAAGAACATGTATCCATGTACCATGATGAAGCTCGCATAGCTTATAAATGTTGGGTCATGGCTGGAAGACCTAAACAAGGCCCAGAATTTGAACAGAAAAAATGTGCGAATGCCAGATATAAGTACGCTGTTCGCTTTATAACTAAAAATGAGCAAATGCTGAGAGCAGATTCTTTGGTAAATGCTGTGAAATAATATGGCAGATTTTTGGAAAGAGGTGAAAGCTCTTAATAACTGTAAACCATCTCTACCATCAACTGTTGAAGGTGTTTCTGGGGCAGATAACATTGCAGCCTCATGGAGACAGCATTACAGTGCGTTGTTTAACTGTATAAAAAGTGATCCATATGAGGACAATCTTGACATGAGTAATGACACAATAAGTGTAAGGACACGTGAAGTATATGAAGCCATTCATAGGTTGTCTGATAATAAATCCTCTGGTTTGGATCACATCACTGCAGAACATTTAAAACATGCTAGTTTAAGGCTAGCTCCTCTTCTAGCGCTCTGTTTCACTGGGTTTATGATTCATGGCATATTACCAGACTCAATGCTGTGTATTTTACTGGTACCAGTTATGAAAGACAAAGCTGCAAAAGTGAGCTGTTTGGATAATTACAGGCCGATTGCACTCGCCAGTATTTTATCTAAGGTGTTAGAAAGAATCTTGTTTGATAGAGTTAGTGTGTTCATCTCTTCTCTGGATAATCAGTTTGGCTTCAAACCAAAGCACGGCACTGACATGTGCATATATGCACTTAAGGAAATAGTCAGTTTGTATAGGGCTAAAAAGTCATCTGTCCTCATGTGTTTCATTGATGCCTCTAAGGCTTCTGATCGAGTGAACCACAGAAAACTTTTTGATAAACTGAAGACACGGGGAGTTCCTCAATACATGGTGAGGATTCTCTCTTACTGGTACGCTCATCAGAACATGCAGGTTAAATGGGGAAGCAGTATTTCTGCCCCCTTTGGTGTCAGCAATGGTGTCAGACAGGGTGGGATTTTGTCTCCAATTTTATTTAATTTATATGTTGATGATCTGTCCATACAGCTGAGAGCCTGTAACACTGGGTGTATATTAGGTAAAGCACTGATAAATCATCTCATGTATGCAGATGACCTGGTTGTTTTTAGTCCAAGCAGTGCTGGGTTACAGGATCTTCTCAATGTCTGTACTGAATATGGTGTGCAATATGACATTGAGTACAATGCTGCTAAAAGTGCTGTTCTGATATGTAGAACCAAGCAGGATAAACAGCTAAATTTCCCTTTGTTTAAACTGGCACAAAAAACTCTTGAAGTTCATAAAAAGGTGAAATACCTCGGTCACTTTATTACTGAGCAAATGAATGATGATGATGACATATACAGACAGCGATGTAAGCTCTATGTGCAGGGAAATACTATTGCACGCAAATTCAGCTTTTGTTCACTTCCAGTTAAAGTGGCTTTGTTTAAAGCGTATTGCACACCGCTATATACTGCCCCCTTGTGGTCATCCTACAAACAATGTAGCATGCAAAAGCTGCATGTTGCATATAATGATGCGATGAGAATCCTTTGCAGGATACCTAGAAGTGGTAGTGCCAGCCAGATGTTTGTAGCTGTGGGTGTCTGGACTTTTAAAGCACTTTTAAGAAAGTTAATGTTCAATTTTAGAGAACGACTGGATGGTTCGAGTAACAGTATAATTTTAGCACTTACAGATCCGACAGTGAGTGGTTCCCGTTACTCATCCAGTCTCAGAAAGCACTGGTTAAAGTGTTTGTGTATTTATTGATTTATTTTAAGTAATTGTGTTTTATGTATATTATGGTTTTATATTTTTACAAATGCTTTATATACTTATTTATACATATATTTAATGGTTTATACCTTGTGTGTGTGTGTGTGTGTGTGTGTGTGTGTGTGTGTGTGTGTGTGTGTGTGTGTGTGTGTGTGTGTGTGTGTGTGTGTGTGTGTGTGTGTGGGAGTTGTGTGTTTTTTTTCTTGTCTTGTTTTTATGGACATGAAGTCTGCCAATAAAGATTTAATTGAATTGATTATGAAGTATTTGAGCTGCACATACGTTACGACTTGCTTAAGTTCGAGGTCACAGCGTCTTTAGAGCAGCTGGAACATAATGAAGTCTACAAGGTTAAAGTTTTCTCTTCAGTTATTGTTCTTTCTGCTGCTTGGTTTGATGGATCTGAGAGCTTTTGTTTTTATTATTGTTATTATAATTATCATTAATATTTTACTCTCTAGAAGCTTTAAAATAGTGTTTGTGTTTGAAAAAATTGATTTAAGAATTGAACAGAAACATCTGTCCTTCTGAAAATCACCCAAAGGCACGGAGACAAAGTCAAAGGATGCAACCTGTAACTTTCTCTTCCTTCATGTCAGGACCATCATCCATGATTTATATAAAATGCATATAGCAACAGTAGCACTTTAGTTTGGACTTTATGATTTCTGTAACTGGAAAATATTATTTTGTTTAAAGACAGAAGTGACCGCATAGTTGCAACATCAAAGGGAAATATTAATTAATTAGCATCAAGTATATTTGTTGCTTAAGCGTTTGCACTATAACTTAAGTAGGATTATAACTTTTAAGGAAGGAAAGATTTCAGATATTTAGTTCACTGCTTCAGTTATTTTATATGAAATTAAAACATTTACGTTGGTCAAATATGATGCTCTAAATCAAATAAAAGTTTGAAAATAAATGATGTATTTTTAAATGCTGCAACAAATGTTCACAAAAAGTAACTATAATTAAAACCAGTTAAACAAAATCAAATGTTTGAATCATGCTTAACCAAATGCCAGGCTGGAGAGCTGAACCTAAAGTATACATAGAAAGATTTCAACATCTGAGCAGTTTTTAATGTTTTTATCACATATAAATGTCACAGCAGTGGGTCCTGGCCCAATGCTTTGTGTTTTTGGTTTTCTTTGACTCTTGTTTTTCTTGGTTTTTGTTCTTCTTATTTATCAGGCTCTCAGTAATCTTAGTTCTCCCTCACTCAGTGTTCATTTCAGCCTGTGTTTAGTTTCTGTTCCCGTGTCCCACGTTTCATCGTTTCATGTCGAGTCAGCCCTGTCTCTCTGTTTCCTGTGTCTCCCCAGTCAGCCCCGCCTCCCTCGGGCACTCATGTGTGATACAGAGTAATAAACCTGACTACATTTGCTACACTCTCTTTATTACCTGTTACTTTAAAATTCATACACTAATTATGTCTGCCCATCTCTCTAATGTGAAGGTCAAAGGTCAACATCCCAGTGACATAAGAATAATCCCAAAGGGGCAAAGGCAGCGGTTAATTTAGCACATTTAGCATTAAGGGTACAGCAAGGATATACTTTTACTTATTGTGGCAGGGGTGTGGTCTCTGGCCTGCTGCAGTGGAGGCTGGTGGCGGGACGTTGGACGGCACAGGTGAGGGTGATGGAGCTCATGACTCTCCCCTTTATAGTGACGGAGGAGACTGGCGTGGGGGAAGCGTGTAGTGGAGGAAGCCGAGGAGAGAGCTGGTTTCTGGCTACAAAGACGGCGTCAAACCAGAAAAGATTGCTCGTGGTCAAATAATGTGTCAATCACCTGTGAATCAAACTGTGTGTGGCTCAGTTCATGTCACAGTGTTGTTTAGTATATCTTCACTTGTCTCACTCTCCTTCTGTTCTGTCCATCAGGACGATCCTCAGCGCTTACACAGATCCTCCATCGATGTTTTGGATCCAATCAGTGATCAGTTCTACGAGGAGGCCTGGATGTTCACCAGCGCTCGCTACACCTCCATCTACCAGAAGGTGAGTGTACTCCTTTGTACTCAGATTAACATTTTACTTCTTAAAATACATTTTCATATATGAGCTTTCTATTATTTCATGGCCATTTAATCAATATTAAAATTACAAGCATATCAACAAAGGTCAAGCTGGTTTTTTCCACTTGCTGTCACACAGTCATGGAGGAATACAATAAATACATAATCAGTCATAGATCCTGAACAATGACATTAAAAGAAAGTCTGTGGCTCTAAAAACTAAACAGTATAAAGACATGCTCCAAGCTGCTGTTTCTCTCCTACTCCTCTAGGTTTTCCACTGTCGGCCATCCAGCGATGCTGGAGGGCTACCTGGCCAATGCTGGCCTACACAAAGAGGTCCCGGCTCGGAGGAGCTGAAGAAGATCCTTGCCTTCCTCGTCAGTTTCCTCTTCAGTTCCTATCCCAACAAAACCTTCTTGCACCTATTAGCTCCAAAGAGGCTATGGTGCCCGTGGAGGTCTGGACCTGAGGCCTGTGCTCATCACGTGGATAGAAAACACTCTGACACCATTCTGGAGGTCTGATGGGACTCTGACCAAAACACAGATGAAATAAAACTTGTGGCTGGAGCTTTTAAAATGACTTTTTCACCTCATAGATTAATGCTCATGATTGCATGTTAGCAAGACAGCATCTCCCCAAGGTGAAACTCTCAGGAGACATTTACTCTTAAACTGTAATCTGGTTGAGACTACTTGAGGAGATCTTAGTAGCGAGTATGTGGATTTAGTCTCTTCACCAACAGCAGACAGACCCATGCCAAGAAAGCAGACATGTTCTCAAAGAAAGCCGAGAGCAGAGATTGGAAAAAGCTAAAAAGAAAAAGCTGCAGCTCCAGACGACTATCTGCCTGTAAGGCTGAAAAAGTCCAGTTACGCTCTATTTTGGAAAAGCTCCCAGTTTTGGTAACCTGGACTTTTATTTCCCCTCTTCTGCTACAGATGTTGACTGTGACCTCAGAGGCCAACTGGACCACACAGCTGCAGCAGGAGTGAGGGAGAGGAGTCTTCATCCAGCTTCAAAGAAAACATCCAGGTAAAGTGACGTGGATCAGCGGATAAAGTCGTCTCCACTTTCAAAGGAGATCCTCTGAGAGAGAGACTCTCTGAGCCATTTTAGCCTCAAATTATAGGACTTTATAGTACAGCAACACTTTTAAAGGACAAAAATAACATAAACTGTGACTGTAATACAAACAAAGTATTGCATGTGTTTTTAAAAGTGTTCCTCCGATGGGCAGGATATCACTATTAGACTGTCCCACCAGCCAACTTCAACAAGAGACCACAGCAGCATTCAGTGATCAGCACAGATGTTCCTCTAACACTCAGCATCTGATCCCTGTTGGTCTGTGTGCTTCTGCTTTTGCTCAGTTAGAAACCCTGCAGCAACCCGACCCAAAACTGTGTCTTCTTGTTGGCCTCAACGTTGAAGTGTCAAACGTCCAACATCTGGAAAGGAAACCACGCCAGTGTACTGTGATGTTTCACCAACATGTGGCAGACGCTGGTCCTGCCTTTCATGCTGACATCAGCAGAGAGCCCCGCCTACCTCAAAGCCTCCCCTGTCATGTATTGATCAGGATGATTATGAAGATGAGCGAGTGCAAATAAGACTGTAAAAGTCCACGAGCAGAATGTTTGGATGCTTTCTAATGATTCATGAATATCATGAGAGTGTTTGTGTGTTTTGTCTTTTCTTTGCTGACGTTTGTTACTAACAAAGACAATTTACGCTCTGTGTGTGTTTTCATCCTTACCAGCCGCACTCTGACTGCAATGAAGGAAACAAACTGTAGAAATCGTCGACTCAGTGACTTCATAAAATATTGAAGTGGTTCAGGTAGAGCCAGTTTTTAAATGACCATGAACACTGAGCGTATTGTATCTGTACAGCATGTTTTTCTATTAGACAGATTTGTAACAGAGGCCTTGCTCTCAGTAAGTTTGAAATCCTTTTCTGATTTATTTTGTAATCTCTGATCTTTGTGTATCCTGCTCAGTTTGCATGCTGCCTGTAGGAGTTTCTGTCTTTGTATTTGAAGATAATTCATTGAATATACTCAGCTGCTTCCCTTTGGTGCCTCACACATCACTGAAGTTTTTCAGTGTCCAGTTATTTGTTTTTAATAGCTGTTTGAATTCTCTGTATGTTTGACCCTGTAGACTGTTTAATGGACTGCTCGTCTTCCTGTTTGTAACCACTGCCTGTTTAGGACTAAAGATTTGGATTTTTGACTTTAACACAGCCTCTGCGTGTCGTCCCTTTGTGTCCTCGTCCTCTGTGAATGTGCCACAGATGTTTCCATGATAATAACTAGAGATGGACCGATCCGATATTACGTATCGGTCCGATACTGACCTAAATTACTGGATCGGATATCGGAGAAAAATAAAAAATGTAATCTGATCCATTAAATATCACGAAAGCACCTCACGCAACACGCTGTAACACGCCTCAGAACGTTAGCACGTCGGAGCAGTATGCATCACGTGATAGAGCGGCTGTGGCATGCGGGACCTGTCGGTGGTCTGGATAGCATGTGGAGCTTCGCTAGCAACCTGGCATTTCATCTCCGACAAAGTTATCCCCAAGAGAAGTAAAGCAAGTGTGTAAGTCCATCTCTGAATGTTTGTAAAGCATTCCTGCGTTAAGCTTAACAAACGATATATGGAGCGACTGCCTCTCGCTCTCCGGCTGCTACTTCAATCGTGAAACTGATTAAATGATCAGCTGATCGGCTTTTCTGTCGCGAGTCCGTCTCTCTTGTTTGTTTTTGGCCCACTTTGCACCAGAAAGAGGAAACCAGCGGCTGAACAACAGCAGCACATTTAAGCTTGATAAGCTGTTGTTAGAATTTATTTAATATTACTTTGTACGCCAGGATCCTTTTCTACGTAGCTGACGGCTGGTAACTGTTGTAACAGCGGTCTGGCGAGGAAGGAGCGGCTAGCCGGTGTGGAGGTGTGGAGGTTAGCCGGATAACACAGAGCCAGTCGGTTAGATCCAATAACAGACCTTTATTCGCCGTCAGCAACATTACACTTTATAAGCCAGGTCTCCTCGGCTGTACTCGTCCGAACCTACATACGCGGGGATTGGTACTGCCAGCGCCAGCTTGTCACAACAGTAAGTAAGGTGTTTTCTTGGAGCATGGAACATGGGCAGCATGGAATGGCTGCCGCTAACAACTCACACACCCACTAGGAGACCCCCACAGCTACTACAATAGTTGGGCAACCCCCCCTAGTGGTGCTATAACCCAAAAGGTTTGTTACACTGTGCAGGGGCGGATCTAGCAAAGTTTAGCCAGGGGGGCCGATAGGGCATTAACTGGGAAAAGGGGGCACAAAGACATACTTTTCTTTCTTATTCTCATTTAAAATGTCGAGCTTTTAATAAATAATTATCTGACACCCAAAGTTTTAATTTGATGTAAAATGAATAGAAGTCAATTACTGTATATAGTGACTATTAAGTCTAATATATATACCAATACCCTAGTAAGCTATAGTACTTTTTACTTTGGGAAGGTACCATCTGTGCAGTCTGCAATTTTGTTGAAGAAAGATGTTGAATCTATTTAATATTTCTTGAAAAGTAATTGATTTCTGTGCATTTTTTTTCACACTGCATCAAATTAAGGTTGATTACGTCGATTAAGCATCATGAGGTGGCGCGTGAAAGGTGGTTCCCTATTTTTTATTTATTTATTTTTGTTGTTGCTGGGAGTTGGAACCCTATTAGTTAGGTTGCTTAATATTTACGCTAAGTACTCTTTAAAATACCAGAATAGGGAGGATGGTGTAGGTCTAAGTTTATTAGATTGATCAGTATTGCTGAACTATGAAATATTTTTTTTGTATACAGGTATAACAGAATAGCTTTAGTGTAGTTGTTGTTTTAAACTTGAGTATGAACTTGCAGACTTTCAAAATGCAGCAAGATATTTTAAAAAACAGTTTTGTTGATTAAAAAACACTATATCGGATTCATATCGGTATCGGCAGATATCCAAATTTATGATATCGGTATCGGACATAAAAAAGTGGTATCGTGCCATCTCTAATAATAACACAGCTTTCCCACAGTGGCTTGCAGCAGCATTTATTCACAGCACATTTGAGAAAGGTTCAGATTAACTCGATGAGTTTATATTCAGAATTATTCTGACAGTGGGCCACTGTGAATTGTGATCTTTCATCAGGTCAATGTTTAAGTTCAGTATTTCAAAGCAGGAGCTATGAACAGTCATCATGTTGGCATTATTGATTGCAGTTATGTTGATTGCAGTTATTTACATCAGACTTCTTCTCTGAGATAAGAGCACCATTTGTGGGAAAGATGACAGTATTTCCAGGCTGGATGCTGTTTGCAGGGAGAACTGAATGAAAGTCTCCTGCACCTCAGCGCTGAGGTCCACACCTGTGAACACAGATGAGGTCAATCTGCTGCAGCACGTAGAGCTTTACTGATCAGCAGGTTCAAAGGATTCAGCAGAGCGTAGAGTCAGAGCTAAATGCCACATCACCATAGAGTTTGTTAACAACAGCTTTCTTTGCCCTTTGTCTCGATGGACTGAATCAGGGATACTCGTCATACTTCACCTCAACCACGTCACTGAGAGACCCCAGCCTGACACAGCAGCAGAGATGATGAAAGCAGAAACAGCAAACAGATGCTTCAGTTGTGTTTCTCTCTGTGTGTGCGCTCACGCCCACTTGTGTGTGTGAACTTTCCACGTACCTCAGCTTGTTTCTCCAACATGAGCCATCAGGGCTGAAAAACATCACTAACACATGAATTCTTTCTCTTTTTGTTATCACCTGTGATCATGTGTCTCATGTTTCTGTCATTCACCAGTTCTTGTATAGTTACGTGTAACTAGACTTCTGTGGGACGTAAATGATTGTTTTGTATGCAGATCTGTACAAAGGATGTAAACACTTGATTACAAAGGAGATCTCAGCTGTGTTGTTATGGATGGACTTCAACGTATTTGTTAAAAAAGAGAATAAAGCAAAGTGTTTTAGCTGTTTGGGAGTTTTTGTTTGATTCGATTCAGTTTTATTTCTATGGAGTCAAATAATAACAAAGGCTCTAGAACAGCCCTGAGTTTGTCCAGGTGACACTCCTCTGAAGAACAAAGACAAAGAGGAAGAAGGGGATTCGTTTTCAAGTCTTGTTTCTTTCAAAATAAAAGCTGAAATGTTTTGGAAGCATGATAATATTTCAGCCAGGATGCCGTCTCCAAGGAGACCTGCACCTCAGCGCTGAGCTCCACATCACGCCCTGTGAAAGCACAGATATAAATCTGCTGCAGTGAGAAGAACTTTACCCAACACAAGTGTAGAAGTAGACATTTGACTTTACCTACAACCTGTTAACAACAAAGCTTTCATTGCCTCTGTTGTTGATGTCATGTAGGACTAATCATACTTCACATCAGCCATGCACACGTCAGAGGATCTCCAGGCTTTCAGTAATAAAGCCAAGCAGATGATGTGAACATAGCAATAGTAAAACATGCATCATAATCAGCTGTATGTGTCGACTATGTGGCACCTCAGTCTTGTTGGCATGAAGAAAAGTTGTGTAACATGTAGCATAAGGGCTGCAAAGACATCATGTAGACAGCAGTCGTCTGTTAGTCGTAACGTATCTCCTGTTAAAGAGTTAAATGTGCGTTCTCCATCTCTGTCCTCTCACAGCTCGCCGTATACCAACTCCAGCTGTCGTAACCATGGCTGTGCCCATCAACACGCTGAAGCTGAGACACCACCCGTCACTATGGCGACTCCAATAGGGTTACCTGTCAGCTGTGGACGCATGAAAGGAAAACAGCAGAAACACAGACATGTTTACTGGAACATTTCCTATTGACAGCTTTATGGAAAAGTGGGTTTAAACACTTTTCTATGTTTTATTTTGTTTATTTATGGATTTATTGTGAAAGGAATTTCAAAGGTTTAATTTGACCTTTCCCCTGTTTTTCATACAGACTGGAGACGAATGGATGGTGCTTTCTTTGTTTGTCTAAAGATAATGAATAAAACTCTACAGACATCTTAAACCACCCTCCTTTCTATATATTTTGTTATATAAATGGAAAGTATATAAGACACAAACTGAGCTTATATGATACTAAGGACCCTGGAGGTCAGTCCACCTTTATAATTCAGCACAGCCTGGAGTCTCTTAGTCAAGCTTGTTTGTGTTTTCTGTGAGGAAGTTTTCAGCAGCAGCTCTTTTCTTGGATGTTGGTTCCCTTTGTTTCCATCCTCTGTTAAGATGTTTCAGTAATGTTGAGGTCTGGGGAGGCCAATCCATGGCTGACGTCCTGTGATGCTGCATTAGCAGTTTGTTCATAGTGAAAAATGAAGCCACTGCCAATCAGACATTTGCACAGTGGATCAACTTCTGATGGTACTGTCCTGAATTCCACACCTATAATATGTTTGCACATCCTGATGAATATGTGCAGCTGATTTTCAGTCCAGTTCCTGTGTGACAGACGCCAGTCTTTCTGCCTGTGTCCTTCCTTAACAATAGAGCCATCCTTCCACTGAGACTGTTTCTGATGAGGCTTCACTGAGCAGTAGATGGATCCCTCAGCTCATCTAATCGTCCTATTTCTAACACATGACTGTCAGAAACTGTTAATCTGCTGCAGCTCTTTAACTCCTCCACTTCTTTTTTGTAATCTCTTAGTTTCCTCATCTTTTAAGGTGGCACTGCACACCAGATCCAAAGTCAACATGCTGTTATATAATGGAGTTGAACCTGTAATGGAGTTTGATTTAAACCAATCAGCAATTAAGTGAATGATGATGAGCAAAGATGGTGGAGGTGGTGGATGAAGACCCGGACAGCTGTGGTTGGCTCCTCGTATAGAGCAGAGTGAGGTTGTGTTTGCACATTATTATAAAACCATGTTCACCATATATTTTAGCTGCAGACAATAACATTATTTCTTTGCTGTGGTGATTTTATTCCACTTTGGTAAAATGGAAAACCATCATTTCTTGCTGTAATTCACACATTATTCCAAGAGCCTCAACACAAGCATTGTAGTCTGACCATATATAGACAAATCAATAGTTGTGTTTGTAACAGCTCATGAACATGAATCGTTCCACATTACTTTAAAATCATTGTAAACTAAACTGGAATAAATGAGTGTTTATATATAGTTTTGTCTCAGCTGTTCATACACAGTGTTTCAGTTCTTATCAGAGTCCCACCGTCTCACTGTGGTGAACCTTTAGCTCTGTTGTAAGCGTGTTGTTAGACCAGGTTTCCCTCATTTAAAAATAATCTCTCATTAGAAATGGACATGATGTCTAAGACATAGAAATGCTTATTATGGGTTCACTTGATGTCACTGAAAAGATGCACATGGGTAACGTGCAGGCCATCCAGCTCCGAGGTTTATCTCCTCACCTCGAGTCTGCGACACTCTCTCCGTGTCCTCTCAGATAAGGGCGCGCACATTTCTGCACCATCTTCTAAATTACAAAGAGCGATTCACAAAACAGAAGCTCACAAAACACTCATCACAAACCAAAAATGGCTCCACTGAGCGTCAAACTATCACCAGAATTTACTGATAATCTAAAGACTCACAGAACTCATTTTGTCTCATTTTGTCTTAGTTTGAGACATAAGTGCATGATCATAATACTGTGTAGTTAGATGAGACAGAGCTGATGCTTGCTCTTAATTATCCTCTTCATGTTTCCCGAGCCTCAGCAGTGGAAGCTACCATGGATAGAAAGACTATGACTCATCTTAAATCTCAAATCTTTGTCTCCAAAGAGCTGCTGATGTGTCCGATATGATCCACAAGCTTAAACTAGGATTATAAGTGTGTGCAGTGATGTGTGTGAAACCTCTGAGGACTCACACGTGTGTGCTTCAGCCCACACACACATATGAAGCACTGCGACCTCACACAGAAGTGTTTTACACATCCAACCTGAATCCTGATCATTTCTACAGTTTATTAAGTTCAGCTTCACCTGAACATCAGTGATGAAGCTGCTCTGACTCCATCACAGCTCACAGCTGTTGGAATGAGTCAAACAATGAAGAAGGTTCAGAAACAGCTGATGATTTTACAGAAACATGATGCAAACATGAAAATGGACACATGATTTTTTATTAACAGACACCGTTTATGTTTCACTGTGCATGACGTCATCAACACTGACACCAGGGGGCGCTCATCACCAGCCTGAGGAAGTGTGATAATGGGGGGAGACGCAGTGTTGTGTGTACTACAGTCGGACAGAAGGAAAAACTTCCTCCTGAAAACATTTTCATCCTTCCCAAAAGTGTTTGAGTCAAATGTTACAAATATATAAATACAATAAAACACAGGGTCTTACATAAAATTAGTGATGCAGTTGTGCACTGAGCACCTTTCCAATGTTCCTTCCTCAGATGAGTCCAGCTGCTGAACACATTAACATCTGTATGTAAATGTAGCCGAGAACCAACCTGAGCACTGCTGGGAAAATACAAAGGCAACCATCAAAGTGCTGTATTATCTTATTTATGTTGAATGTTGACTTAGATCCACACCACGATTTATGAAATTATAGAACTAAAATAACAACAATCGTCTGCTTCTTTAAAATTTCTTTCATTACATCAAACCAGTGAAAACTGAAAAAAACAAAGAGCTGTTAGCATGTTTAGACCAACTTTGAGACAGAGACTGTAAAGTTCTGCACTTTAAATCCTGCCTGTGTTCCTGCAAATGATTCACACTGAAAGTATCTTAGTTTAGTATTGAGTGAGCCACAAAGCAGCCTGATAGCTTTAACCTCTGGGGGGTCCTAGAAAAATGCATACACTATCGGGCTTAGAGCCACAAATCGACCACGCCCTAAAAAGCGCTGTAAAAAATTTATATATTAATATTTTTTTCCACTTTAAATTAGCCAATCTTTTAGACCTACTTCTCCTTGAAATATTCATGTCAAGTTTTAATTACATTTCGCGGATTTTAACCCTTTTAATCGCAGTTTAATTACATGAGCGCACCGTTTTTTTTAGCCCCCCAAAACAAAACGAAATATTTAAAAAAACAAACATTTGAAGTAATATTTGATTGTTATTATAATTAGGCCTTTAGATGGACTAAAGATTGGTACCAACCTTCATTTCGATCGCCTTTTTTTTTTTTTTTCAGGACCAGAAAATGGTCTCTAGGCGGCAAATGCTCCTCCTCTAGGCCGAAATCAGTGCATCCTCCCGGGTTAACTCCCGACGATGTTGCATGTTGCGTCGGACCCCTTTTTCCAACACACACGTCCGGTACCACGTCACAACAAATACGTCATTTCCTGTTGATTAAAAAAAAAATGCACCCTCAAACGGTCCTAGGGGCCGAAAATGGTCCCGCCCGATCAGCGGGCGAAGCCGCTGCTGCACGCCGGAAATGAGGCTTCGTTTCCCGCAGGTCTGTTTAAGCCGCCCGCTGTTTTCCAGCCCGGGGTCAAATGTGGAGCAAGGGCGCCACCCGGTGGACAAATAAAAAAATTACAACTCTAAGGCCAGTACTGCAAACGGAAACGGAAACATAACCGATCACGATCGATTTGACCGTAATTTTTTTGCCGTGAAAAATAGCGTTTATAATGGGTTTCAATGGGGCACAAATCGACCACTAGGACCGATAGTGTAAGTTTGTCTGTAGCTTAGCCACTGAAGCTAATTTCCGGAAGTCATACTGAAATTTTAACAGTAAATGTGACCGAACTTTTTTTTGCAGACTTTCGCTATATTCCATTCAACACAGTGCAAATGGCGTGTAAATGAACAATGAAAAATGGCACAAATCGACCCAAGACCACCCAGAGGTTAAAACAGTAAAAGTAAATGAAATTGACAGTTTCAGTGTAGCTGGATCTATTATTGGGGGGTCATGAACCCCGTAACCCCGCCTGGTCCTGAGGTCAAATCCACCATCTTTGTTTCAGTGCTTCATGTTCTCTCGTGTTTGTGTGCGTCCTCTCCGGTACTCCGGCTTCCTCCCACAGTCCAAACACATGCAGTTAGTGGGGTCAGGTTAGCTGTGAGTGGTTGTGTCTCTGTGTTATTCCACCTTAATAAATGACTTCCTGTTAGCATGAAGTGCTTCTGTAGGACTGATGTCATTTTCATGGTTGGATCATTTAAATGAAGCTGGACTCAGATGCAGTAAATAAGCTGATTGATCATTAATGAATAAAGCTGGTCAAACACATCACGTGGACACATGTGATTGTGTGTTGTAGTATTGATCCCAATGCTGGTATCAGTCCTGGATCAATAACACTGGATGGATGCGTTCAGCATGGAGCCCCTGAGCTGTGTTACAGACAAACATGGAAACTGACAGGTCTGTGTCATTCACAGTCTGTAACACTTCTAAACAACAGAGGCTGACCCAAGTGCCTCAGAGCCAGGCACGCTCACATCACAGCTCTCTAAATAAGCCAGTTTCAAAATAAGAGCTGAAAGCTGTGTTTGCTTGTGTTAGCTCATTATTGTGGAGACTAACATTCAGTGATCATGTGTTCAGACTCATAATGATTACTCTCAGAAATCCTGATCTTTGTATTTACTGTGTGTTGTGTTGGATCAATAACTGAGATTCATGGTATCACACAGCTGTGCTGCTGCTGATGTCAGCACATCTGGAACAATACGAGGTATCTGCTACCAGACTGAGCAGGACGTGAGACCTGTGGACTGTTTAAAGCTGTCCCTCCACAGCTCACTCAGACCTGATCCACACCTCAGTGATATTCTCTGACTTCCTCAGTAGAGACAGAAACCATTCAGATCTGGGACCATCAGCTGACTGATGATGTCACACAGACTGTGTTTTTCAGGAACAGTGATTCTGATGTGAGCCTGCTAGCTGACAGCAGACCTGATGAAAGCACATGTTCACATCTGTGAGGACAGACTGGACTCTTTGACTGCACCTTGGTTCTCCTCAGAGGTCTGTACAGGAGCATGTCCACCCCCACTGAAGATCTCAGTCACTGTGAAACATAGAAAGCTGCTTGTGTGGCCTCTGCCTCACATGTAGATACAGCTACAGGCTTCTCTGTCAGTCAGACTGAAACAGTGTCCTGATGCTGCATCATTCAGCTCTGTGCCCCAGTCAGCATCACTGGGAGCTACCAGTGTTTCTGCCCTTTTCCTATAACACTACACTCAGCACAGGCTCAGCTGGTATCCAGTGTTGGACTTTGGCTTCAGCTGCTGTGATAGATCCTCTAACATAGATCAGCTCTGCTACATGTTGTTAGATAAGTGCAGCTGCTGTCATGTCCTGATGTTTCTCTGGCTCAGCAGCTTCTCCATCAGAGGTTCACATGGAGCTGATCCAGTATCTCCAGTAACTGTGTTCTGTGCCTCACTGGTTCATCCTTCTGTCTGTGTGACGTCAGTCAGATGTTGAAATTAAACTCTGTAATCTTCACTGTGTCACAGAGTTCAGTGAGTCCCGTTATTCACAGTATCAATCAGATCATCAGAGAACAGCTGATCAGCAATCAGTGGTGCCAACAGCGCCTCCTGTGGTGAGAGGATGCAATAATGCAATGTAGCATTTTTCCACTCAACACTTGCAGTCATGGAAACTGTCTGTTGGATCTGTGTGACGTTGCTTTCTTGGTTAGAGTTCCTCACAAATGTCCAGATGATTCTTCTAATGAGGCGTCGACCATGTTTGCAGCTCTTTGGAAGAAAACGTCGCCCTTTGCCATCCTTACTTTTCTTTGACTTCTTCAAATGCAGCTGAACTCCAGCTGGTATTTTCTTGGACTTTGCAGCTGTTTCTGCTCATCAGTTCATTCCTGCAAACCTCTGAAGCTGAACAACAATGATGCTGCATTGCTGGCTGATCCCAAAAGTTTGATTCTGTTCATCTGGACGTTTTCAGAAACGTTTGCTCACTGATCAGGTGACTTCTTCAGTCTCAGCTGACTGCAGCTTTACAAGCTTACAAACAGCACATTTGCACAATGACTGAAAGCAGCAGCACCTGATATATATGATACTAATATAATACATATACATATATAATCCATACTAATGATGAAGGAACTGAGCTCACAGTCCATTGTTCATTCAGTGAACTACTCAGTTTATTTTGGGCCTCAGAAATGCTCACTCTGTTTGTACATCACTGGCAGCAATAGACTCATTCTGCTGTGTGGACAGGAACACATGTGACATCACTTCCTGTTTGTTTGTGACTGAAGAAGTTTACAAGGAATCATTTAGAAGAGTTTCAAACATCAACTGATTGAATCCATGAATCTGAAAACGTGTTTGTGAGTGAAAGAGACAGACATGTACAGACTGAACTATCTGTTCAACAGTCAGAGTGTTTCTGTAACAGGAGACACTCTTTACACTCCACTCAGCACAGGGACACTGAGGCACCACGAGACCAGAGTCTAAACCCAGGATAAAGAGTTTGAGTGAATGTGGTGTTGAAGGTGTGGAAGTGGATCAGAGTGTCAGAGGAGACTCTGTAGAAGGACAGAGTGCCAGCAGGACAGTCCACATACACTGCTGCTCTGTTAGAGACAGAGGAGGAGGAGGAGGAGGAGATGGATGTTTGTCTGTTATTGTGACAGACAAGATGGCGCTGGAGTGACGGCAGCCTTTCCAAGTAGCTCTGCAACACCGCACCTTTTTGTTAACTTTAACTTTTTAGACTAGGCTTTTCAAACTTTTTTTTCACCTTCCTCTACTTATACCTCTTAGATATAGCGATACAAGATGGATAATGCACTTTTTAAAACTTCTGGAACCAGTTCCTTCATCTATTCGAGAGCGGAGCTGCTGGCACTAAAAACAAAGGGACAGACCGGCATGCGACACAACATCCCGGCCGAGCTAAAGAGGAGCTACAGAGGCTGCAAAGCTGGAGCGAGGAGAGCGGATCACCGGAGGCGATTCAAACCATCAATCCCGACAGTGATCATGGGCAACGTGAACTCGTTACAGAATAAGATTGACGAACTGTGCGCTCTGAACAACCACAGACTATACCGTGAGTGCAGCTTGTTTATCTTCACGGAGACGTGGCTAACCGAGCTAACGCCGCAGGCTAACGTAGACCTATGCGGTTTCACACCCGTGAGAGCCGATAGGGACACGCAGGCCAGCGGAAAAAGCAGAGGTGGGGGACTCATTGTCTACGTTAACAACAGATACTGTAACCCTGGACACGTCTCCGTTAAAGTTTCGGTATGCCGTCGAGACCTGGAGCTGCTAGCTGTTAGCTTGCGGCCATATTATCTACCTCGGGAGTTCAGTCATGTGATCTGTGTGTGTGTTTACATCCCTCCGAGGGCCGACGCAACAGCTGCCTGTGAGAAAATACACACAGTCACAGCAAGACTTCAGACACAAAACCCCGAGGCTTTCATTATTATATCTGGAGACTTTAACCATGCCACACTGGATTCTACTCTGGCTGCTTTTCACCAGTTTGTGAATTGTCCCACAAGAAGCAACAGGACAATTGACCTACTGTATGCTAATGTGAGAGATGCATACAGAGCCACCCCCCTCCCCCCACTAGGGAAGTCAGACCACAACCTGGTTTACCTACAGCCACAATACACACCCCTCGTCCAAAGGCAGCCGGTCACAACGCGCTCCATCCGGAGATGGACCCCAGAAAAGGAGGATGCTCTGAGGGACTGTTATGACACCACAGACTGGGATGTGCTCCTAAGCCCACATGGTGAGGACATAGAGGGGGCGACACACTGTCTTACAGACTACCTCAACTTTTGTGTGGACACGGTCGCCCCTGCTAAGACGGTACGGTGTTATCCTAATAACAAACCGTGGGTAACACAGGAAGTCAAAGCTGTCCTCAACATGAAGAAGAAGGCTTTCAGGAGCAAAGTGAAGGAGGAGATGAAGGCAGCACAGCGGGAGGTGAAACGCTGCCTGAGGGAAGCAAAGGACACCTACAGGAGGAAGGTGGAGCAGAAGTTGGAGAGGAACAATATGAGGGAGGTCTGGAATGGTGTGAAAACCATCACAGGCCACAACACCAAGAAAAGCACAGTGGGGGGGACTGTGGAGAAGGCAAACGAACTCAACAACTTCTTCAACAGGTTTGACCAGCCCACAACCCCCCCACCCTCACCCTCACCTTCACTACAGAGTCCAATCCCCACTCTCCTACCTCCCTCGCTTCCCCCCCTTCCTGACACCATGACACCCCCCTCCTCCAATCCCTCTCTCAGCAGCAAGACATCTCCCCCCCTCCCCTCTTCCCAAACATCTCCCAGTGTCACAGTGGATCAGGTCAGGAGACAACTGAGGAAGCTTCGCCCCAGAAAGGCAGCAGGCCCAGACAAGGTGTGTCCTAGGATGCTAAAGGCGTGTGCTGCTGAACTTGGGGAGCCGCTACAACGAGTCTTCAACCTCAGTCTGCGACTGGGGAGAGTGCCCGCCCTATGGAAGACATCCTGCATCGTCCCAGTCCCCAAAAAGAACCGGCCCAATGAGCTAAATGACTTCCGACCGGTGGCACTGACGTCACATCTTATGAAGACTCTAGAGCGGCTCTTCCTCAACTTCCTCCGACCACAGGTACAACATGCCCAGGACCCACTACAGTTTGCATACAAGGCGGGTGTCGGAGTGGAGGATGCCATCCTGTACCTCCTACACAGAGCCCACTCACACCTGGATGGGGGAAAAGGCACGGTCAGGATACTGTTTCTTGACTTTTCCAGTGCCTTTAATACCATCCGGCCCTGTATGCTTCAAGAAAAACTGAACAGGATGGAGGTGGACCCCTGCCTGGTGGCTTGGATCTCCGACTACCTCACCGACAGACCACAGTACGTCAGGCTGAAGGACATCACGTCTGACACAGTGGTCAGCAGCACAGGAGCACCACAGGGAACTGTGCTGTCCCCTCTTCTCTTCACCCTGTACACCTCTGATTTCTGCTACAACTCTGAATTATGCCACATTCAGAAGTTTGCAGACAACACAGCCATCATGGGGTGTATCTGGGATGATCAGGAAGAGGAGTACAGAAGTCTGGTGAGGAACTTTGTCGCATGGAGTCACACAAACCACCTGCAACTCAACACCTCAAAGACTAAGGAACTGGTTGTGGACTTCGGGAGGTCTAGAGCAGGTCCACTGCCGGTTCAGATAGAGGGGGAGGAGGTGGAGGTGGTCAACAAGTACAAGTACCTCGGGCTGTGGGTGGACAATAAACTGGACTGGTCATGCAACACAGAGCACCTGTATAAAAAAGCCCAAAGCCGACTGTACTTCCTCAGGAGGCTGAGGTCTTTTAACATCTGCAGGAAGCTCCTGAGGATGTTTTACCAGTTGGTGGTTGCTGGAGTACTTTTCTATGCTGTGGTGTGCTGGGGGAGCAGCACAGCAAAGAAGGACTCATCCAGGCTGGAGAAACTGATCAGGAGGGCTAGCTCTGTGGTCGGCATGAAGCTGGACACTCTGGTGACAGTGGCAGAGAAAAGGACATTAAAGAAACTGATGGACATTATGGACAAGGCGCTCAGCTCTGTGTATGTGCCAAGACCAAGAGCTTTCTCTGCTGTGCACAGACTGTGAGAAAAGATCAGGCTGGATCCTGCAGCAGCCACCAGGCCCAGGCTCTTCCAGCAGCCACCAGGCCCAGGCTCTTCCAGCAGCCACTAGGCCCAGGATCCTCCAGCAGCCACCAGGCCCAGGCTCTTCCAGCAGCCACCAGGCCCAGGATCCTGCAGCAGCCACCAGGCCCAGGCTCTTCCAGCAGCCACCAGGCCCAGGCTCTTCCAGCAGCCACCAGGCCCAGGCTCTTCCAGCAGCCACTAGGCCCAGGATCCTCCTGCTCCACCAGGCCCAGGATCCTCCAGCAGCCACCAGGCCCAGGCTCTTCCAGCAGCCACTAGGCCCAGGATCCTCCTGCTCCACCAGGCCCAGGATCCTCCAACAGCCACCAGGCCCAGGATCTTCCAGCAGCCACTAGGCCCAGGATCCTCCTGCTCCACCAGGCCCAGGAGCGTTAAGATGCCGCCTAAGAGGAGCAACATTAATGAGGAGGAACTGGAGGACATAAAGAAATCCCTAAACTTTATGTCTGAAGAAATAACAACAATTTCAAAACAACAAAAACTGATACTCAATTTAATGGATGATATTAAAGAACTAAGAAGGCAGAGCGAGGAAAAGGACAAGAAGATTGCTATGCTGGAAGGACGGGTGTCAGATCTGGAACAATATTCAAGAGTAAATGATGTGATAGTGACAGGACTGGAAACCAAGCATCAGACATACGCACGGGTAGCAGCAGCAGCAGAGAGAGGGGAGCCACCCGAGCAAGAGCTACGCTCTTTGGAAGAGCAGGTAATGGCCTTCTTTAAAAGCAAAGGTATAGAAATGGACAGTAAAAATATTGAGGGATGCCATCCTCTTCCGAGAAAAAATCAAATACCTGCCATTATCATTCGTTTTGTTAATAGAAAACAGAAAAAAGAACTGCTCAAGCAAGGAAGAAAGCTAAAAGGTACAAATGTTTATTTAAATGAACACCTAATCAAGAAAAATGCAGACATTGCAAGACAAGCAAGAATATTAAGAAAACAGAAGAAAATACAGTCAACTTGGACGTCAGACTGTAAAATATTCATTAAGTTAAATGGAACACCAGAGCAGGCTAAGGTTCTAGTCATCAAAGAGATGACGGAACTAGAAAAATATAACCGATAAATGCAAAGCAGTGCTAAATATGATGTGACCGTCCAAGTGCACAACCAACGCAGATGTCTGACAATTTTCAACTAACAACTCATATAGATATTGAAAATAAGACATTGATGTATGACAGCAACATAGATCCTGATTGTAATTTCTTTAACAATAAGACAAATGAATGCAATTATTATACAAATGAGCAACTTAAAAAGGAATTCAAGGTAGAACAGGGTATAACAATGGTTCACTTTAATAGTCGAAGCTTATATGCAAACTTTCAATCCATCAAAGACTACATAACACAGTTTGAACAGCCATTCAATGTGATAGCCATATCGGAGACCTGGATAACTCCTGGAAAAGAAGAAGACTTTAAAATAAATGGATATGAACTCCTTCATGTAGACAGGATCAACAAGAAAGGAGGTGGGGTGGCACTTTACATTGATAAAAACCTAAAGTACAAAAGAATGGGAAGAATGACAACTGTTATTGATGGAGTGATGGAATGTTTATCAGTGGAAATAATTATAGAAAAAAGGAAAAACCTAATTGTCAGTTGTATATATAGAACACCAGGATCTAAGATTGAGATATTTAAGGATAATATGGAGGACTTATTTACAAATATAAATCAGAAAAGAATGTTTATTTGTGGGGACTTTAATATTGACTTATTGAATCCAAATCATAATAAGAGTACAGAAGAATTTATTGATTCCATGTACAGCATCGGTTTATTTCCACTGATAACAAGACCGACCAGAATAACATCTCATTGTGCAACTCTATTAGATAATATATTTACAAATATAATAGAAGGAAAGATAAAAAGTGGGCTGTTAATCAATGATATAAGTGACCATTTACCAGTCTTTGCATCGTATAATTGCCATTATAAAGTGAACAACGATGGACATAAGATTATTTACAAAAGAATAAGAACAGAGAAGACCTTAAATTGTCTTAGAAATGAACTTTTAAAGCAAGATTGGAATATTGTATATGAACAAACAGAAGTTAATAAAGCTTACGAAGGATTTTTAAGAACATTTAACACATTACTTGATAAAAACTGCCCAGTAATTGAAATCAATAGGAAACACAACTATGCAGGAAGACCATGGATGACAAAAGGACTACAAAATGCCAGCAAAAAAAAGAATACCTTATATCGAGAATTCATAAAAAAGAGAACAATAGAAACTGAAATGAAGTATAAAACTTACAAAAATAAATTAACTAATATAATGAGATCCTGTAAAAGAGAGTATTACATTAAAAGGTGTAAAATTATGATATTATTTTATGCCATGTTATACCCCTAATTAAAGATTGTGAATTATTATGTAGTTTTAGTTTGCATTATTCTCCTGAATTAGAAGAAGCTGATAACTATTGCATTAGTTAAACTGATTTGCATTACATTAAATTGCTGACTTGTTGTGAATGAATGATATTGTTTTATGATGCATTATATTGCTGAGTTATAAGAAATACTGTTCGCAGAAGGTTATTGTCTAATTTGTCTGAGTAGAAGAGAACAGAGTGTGCTGGAGTTTTCTGCCCCATTTCAGCAGGAGCAGATAAACAGGGAGCCAAGGTCGTAGCTCAGGCGCTGTGTGAGAGAGAGCATGTGAATGTTTAGGCTTTTTATGATAAGGTGGAGGCACCAGAGGCTATAAAAGTTTGAGCAATGCTCCACCATTTTGAGATTTTGAGGCTGTCTGCATCAGTGTCCATCTCCCACGTGTGTGATCATTAAATCATCGTTTGACTCAACCCGGCCGGACCAGTGTTGTTATTGTGGTTTTTTCTCTTGTCTCCATCCCCAATATTTTGAACCTTAACAGCTTGGGGGCTCGTCCTGTGGTATTGGGGTGGAATTTAAAAGTTTGGACGTCCGAGGTTGTCGAACGGACAGGCATGAGCCAGTGGTCTGATGTGAGTGGACAAAAGCCGGCTTATCTAAAGGTAAGGCACTACCTGTTGAATTATTTCCAAAATGTGCCAAATTGGATATGACTAAATTAAAGTCTACTCACTGAAATTACTGGTAGAGTGTCTGTTTTGATTTTGATGAGAATCACCGTGTGTTATGCAGTTAAAGTTGCTTAAGAATGTTTAATGAAGTTGAAGAAATATGAAACTGTTCTGGAGGTAACAGATATAATGTTGGGTTTGAGTCCCTGGATATTGAGCTGAAGGCTCAGGTAGTTTGGTAGGGAAATTAGGACAGAAACTGTTCTGGAGGAAACAGAGACTGGTTAATAGTTTTACAGATTAGGTCAGAAACTGTTCTGGAGGTAACAGATACTGTTTAATTGATATGTTAAAATTTGTCAAAATTGTTTAGGTGAAAATTGTTATAGGACGGCACTGGAAGATGCTAAGAAGCACATAGCCCGGAGGTTACGCTCCCTCCTGGCCGTGGACGCGCGGTCTTGACCTGTCGGCGAACAGGGTTAGTTCAGTTTGGCTTAACTGTGGGGTACAGGGCATCCTGAAATAAGCTAGGAGTTACCGAGTCTCCTCACCGTTTAAAACGGTGTCATGTGCTTGTTTGGACAAAGTTAAATTGAGTTAGGGACTTTAGAAATCAGGCCATAGGCTGTTCTGGAGGAAACAGATACTGGTTAATTGATTACAAAAAAGTTAACTTTCTTCGGTTGGACCCGTTAACTTAAATTTGTCGAAATTTGTTAGGTGCTGAATCTGTCAGGCCTGTCAGTGATTGTAAATATAAGACATCTTTGTAATATAAAATAGAAGAGTTTTGTCTGAGCTTTGTGTGACCCTGTGTGTGACGACAGCGCACTGCAGCGCTGCGAGCTATTTTTAGACGGTGTGTGAACATGCAAATGAGCTGTGACACGCACAGAGGACTTTGCTTCCTGTTTAGCGTGTTTTTGAGTTTTATAATTTTGATTTGCAAACAATGATACATGCCTGTAAGTAAAACGCTGATTTTGCTGATTATGATACTACAAATAAGGTGTTGAATGACTAGGGTGTGAATGATGTTGGAGTTTAAAGCGGAAACTCAGAGAGGAGTGTGTTGGGAGACTGGCATGTAGTCTGCAGTGCAAAGGTGGGCGTCTTGCCTGCTAGTCTATTTAACAGTGATGAAAATGATATTAAATAAATCTCTGTGTGTTGATACAGGTGGCTATGGGGCTGGACCAACTGCCCCCACAAGCACGGCGGCCGAAGCAAAATTATAGTAATGGAAACCAAACTCAGCAAGAATCAGCAGCTGTGGAAAAGACAGCAGCTAGCAGAGAATTAAAGGAGAAATTAAGAGAAGTTTTACACATAAAATTTTTTTTTTTTTTTTTTTTTTTTTTTTTAGTGAGACAAAGTGAATCAATGTTTTATTTTTTGTGTACAGGTACAATTTGGTTTTTTAAAAAAAAAAAAAAAAAAAAAAGGACATAAAATCATTTGTTCTTACCAAAACTGGGAAGTGTGTGACAACTAATCATTTTTATACAGATATCAGACATTAGGACAGTACACTTTTTTTTTTTTTTTAACCCTTGGGCAATTAAAACTACCATCGACATAACACTTTAAAAATATCTAAATGGCCCAAGCTACTAGGGAAATGTCTACATTGGCACGCTCAGAAGTTGGAAGAGAAGCTGACAGTTGGCTAAACACTTAACACATAACAGCTGTAGTATTTAAAAAAAAAAAAAAAAAAAAAAAAATTATAAACCCCAACTAGAAACAAAGGTGTCTTACGCTGAGACCACTAGCCATGAGTTCTGGAGTGTCCAAGTGTGCACAGACTTGGAGACAGGTTCCTGTCTGAATTTAGGAGTCCTTTAAGTGAGATGTACTTTCCACTCGATGATCCTGAGTCAAAGCTACTCGTAGGCTGTTTCAGTAATAATTTCATGAAGACACAGGTGGTTTTTAAAAAGGAAAGAAGAAGAAGAAGAAAAAAAAAAAAAAAAAAAAAAAAAAGGCAGCAGCCATGCATTTTCCAGGGACCAATGATGGTTATAGACCCCATTCAGTGGTTTCAAACACTGACCAAAAAAGGAAAAAAAAATAAAAGGGGGAGGGAGATGAGCACTCAAACTACACTGTTTTAGTAAGGTAAAAAAGTAAATTCAAGGTCGTCATCATCATCATCACCAAGAAGGGTCATGGCTATGAAGAAACTAATTAGATCCACTCCATCATCTTCATCCTCAAAGTCATCTTCTCCAAAATGCAGAAAGGACGCGCTGTGTCGACTTTTGTCATGTCGGTAAAGGCACTCGCTTTTGAAGGGGCAGCATTGGTATCGAGAATAGTAGGTGCAGGATTTCTTACTGAATTTTTGCTTGAACTCAGTAATTAGATCTTCCTTTTCTTGTCCTTCAACCCAGTATTTGTGCGGCACATAAAAGGCAGACCTCACGCGGCACTGTGGGCAGCGTTTTATCACAACCAGGCCGAGGTCTTTGGTCTTCCTCCAGGTCATTATGCATTGTAAACAGAAGGAGTGATTGCAGTTGGGCAAGATGCCAAAGACACCGCTTTTCAGATCAGTCTTTTCATACACTTTGTCCATGCAGATCCCACAGGTCACGTCTTTGCTCCTGAGGAAGGCCTCAGTTTCCTCCTCCCTTCCCTGAGAACCAGAAGCTGCAGCGGCAGCCCCATTCTCTGGGGTTTCAGATGGGGAGATCTCCTCATTTCTTCCATCGCAGGCACCTGCTTCAGCAGCTTCTGAGCTTTGAGACGATCCCAGACCAGATTCTTCTGACTGCTCCTCAGCGATATTCGCTGGCAGGTGCCCAGTGTCGCATTGAGGGTTTGAGGTATCAGCTGCCAACTCTGATCTGCTGCACTCTTGTTCAGATGTCACCTCAGCTTGCAGAACTGCAGGTTCTGACCCTCGCCTATCAGGTGACGCGTGAGCCACACTGGAGGAGGAGACCGTAGGTACTGAAGCCCTTCTTCCTGCAACAGTTGTGCCAGCTTCAGACTGAAGAACATGGAAAAACCTGCAGCGCTCACCATACCAGCATCCACCTTTCTGATAATACCGACATATTTGGGATGAGTGTATGGTTGGCCATTCATGACGATAATTGCATCTTGAACCAAATCTGCAAGAGCCATTTATGAAACGCCGACAAATGTTTCTACTACGAGCCGAGTCCATCCTCCGTGTGTTTTGAACGAGCCGCCCTTTACACATAAAATTGCGGCCAACAGACTTGTGGAGGTTGGGAAGGCGCCTGGAGCATCACAACAAGAAGGTGAAACAAAAACACACACAAGCAGAGAAATGTGAGAGAGAGGCACGTGCTAGAGAAATGCCTCGTTTGAGAAAAAAACGTTAAATTAGCCCATCTACAAACACACATACACGCAATGAAGAAACAGCTTACACCCATGAACATGTGAAGATTTTCCAGCAAGTTTAAAGCAGTGAAGCTTAACATACACCCGCCGTTACACAATAAAGTTTATCCACTACTAACAAATAAACCCTCTGGGTTGCAGGACAACTTAACTTCAAAAAAAAAAAAAAAAAAATCACAACCAGTGATAACACGACAAATTTAGTGGTTAATAAAAGTCAAATTGTGACATGTTTTCTTCTGATTGATTAATACAAGTGATTACTGAATGAAAGAAAATTCCATTTTTGTGCTTTAAACATGATCTTAAGAATTTTAACATGTACCTGTGTTGTCCTGTCAGCTTGGTGGGTTATGAGAGGATTATATGGTGAGAAAAAAAAAAAAAAAAAAAAGGGGGAGAGAAGGCTGACACAGGGCCTGGTCCCGTTGTTTTTCCCCTCTCTGAGTAACACAGCCAATACAACATGATTTTCCTGTTCGTTTGTTTTTGTTTTTGTTTTGTTTTGTTTTTTCTCTTTATGCTTGATTACAGGCTGCTTTGTCGGCCCGGAAAAGCCGAGGCTGACCCTGGACTCCTGCTCTCCCCTCTACCATCTTTGCTCTCTCCTCTACCATCTTTGATGTGACCCTGACCAAATGCTAAAGCAGCTGAACCCGCAACAACAACTTGAAAATGTCAACAGTGCTGCAGGAAAATGATCTCATGCAGCAGAGACGGAGAGCGGTAATCCAAGGCCCGTTTCACTACACGGGGAGATTTCTGTCAGCGTCTTTTCTTTCTGAGAAGACTGAGAAAGGCCCGGCTCCCACCACCGATTCTGACCACCTTATATAAAGGAATTATTGAGAGCATCCTGAGCAGCTATATCACTGTCTGGTTCGGGAACAGCACCATGCCGGACAGACAAGCACTACAGAGGGTTGTGCAATCAGCTGAGCGCACCATCCGCTCCGAGCACCCTGACCTGCACTCAATCTACAGCAGGCGGTGCTGGACCAAGACCAGGAAGATCGTGAAGGACCTCAGCCATCCCAACAACAGACTGTTCTCTCTGTTGCTGTGTACGTGACAAATAAACATCTGGATTTGGAAAACGAGGCACTCGCAAAGCCACCAGCATTGTGCCTGATTGGACACACCCCTCTCACACACTCTTTACATTCTTGCCATATGGAAAAAGACAGCTTCAGCTGACAGAGCTGTGACGAGACGCCCATTAAGCCCAGATGAAAAGTGAGGCAGAGCAAAACCATGCTGACCTTAACCACTCTGCATTAAAACTGTGCAGGACAGTGACGGACCAACAATGACCATCGGGCAGCAAAAAGGGCGTGCCAGAGACAGGAGGAGTAACTGAGGTCAGGAGGCACCTCAGAATGGACAAAACACCAGGAGAAAATAAGCTGAAGGCACAGGTGTCGGGGCTCGGCCAGGAGCTGACCTCTGAGAAGAGCCGAACAGCAGAGCCGCAAAAGGCCGTGGAGCAAAGCAAGGAAAACATCAATGGACTTAAATCTGATTTCTACGGAAGAGACTCTGAGGTTTCTGCCCTCAATAAGACCTCGAGGCATCAGAGCAGAAACTGAGCATGGCCCAGGAGGAGCTAGCTGAAAATCGAACCCATCAGGCTTGGAGTCCAAGACACCGGACTTGAAATCAGGCCGGAGCATCCTGGAGCTAGATGAGCAGTGTGATTTGTCCGGTCTGCTATGGAGCGAACGTTAGGGGGATGGCTTCCTGTCACCTCTGCCGTCCTCCGATCGCTCAGCGTCCTGGGCTGCCCAGCTCCGGACTGAACGCTCGGGCCGAGACACCCAAACAACCATGGACTCCATTCCCCTGGAATGGGACCACGACTACGACCTCAGCCGTGGGCTTGAGAGTGCAAGCAGGGATCCCAGAGAGCCTTGAGGCCTGTGTTAAACTAACAGAACAAAGATTGAGGTCTTCCACTGGGGAGGTGGAAGCTGCAGACTCTCCTATACACCTTCTGGATGTCAGCCGTTCCACCTGCAAACAAACGGACAGCAGTCGCACTTCTGCAAGCAACAAACGGACATCCAGACAATTGAGCTGCGTATCAAAACCCTGAAGGAAGACCGAAGCAAAAGGGTCAAGTTAAGGAGGAGCGAAATAAGGAGAAGATGCTGGACACTGGAGAAAAGGACTGCCTCGATTGGGGCCAGAACCAGTATGGACAGAACTCTGAGCAGCAGCACCAATGGATGCAAACAGACTGAAAAGGAGGAGGGCAGGACCCAGGGCACGCTTCAGGCCGTGGTTTACCCAGAACACTACAACAGGAAAGTGATGAACACAAACACCCACACAAACACACACATCTACATGCACCGACTCAGAGTGAAAAGAAACATACATATGAACATATGCACTCGTTGATTGAGGGAGAAATGACACACACACACACACACACAAATTAAAATGTTGATTCAATGAACTGAGAAGTGATCCACACACACACACGCTGATGCAATGAAGAATGCTTTACTAACAAATGCTGCACACAAACATCCAAATACGGAGTTGGTTACAACAGCAAGAACTGATTGATTATTTATTGCTTAAATGTATTTCATGCCACGCAGAGGGCATTTGTGTAGATTTTGAGGACATGGTCTGAAGCACTTTGATAATGAAAACAATGTCTGTGCGTGATGTCTGTTTATGGCTCAAAGCCTCCACTGAATTGTTTACTGTGCTTCACACAGTCTAACAAGGAGCAGTGGTACAGAGCGAAAATGATGAATGAATGGTGTGAGTTTTATTTCGAAGAGATTATGAAAAGGTTGTGTTGATTCAACTTAGTTGTTTACGTTTTTGCCAAGGTAAAGAGTTGGTGTGTAACTAGTGTCTACTATTGAGTCAAGTAAATCCAACATGTTTTGTTGGTGCAAAAAAGGAGTTTTGGTTGATCTTTGGGTTTTGTTTGATACTAGGTTGATTCTATCAGTGAGGTTTGGATTGTTCTCTTTCTCTAAGAGAGAGAAAGATGGTTTGAACTTTGGACATGTTTGCAATGGGCCCCAGTATCTGTTATTGTATGAGTGTTTTATTGTTTACGTTTGTTTTTGCTTTTGTTACAGTGCACTGAGATAAGAACATCTGAGAGGTGTGATCCACCGGTGGTGATATTTTGGTATTTTGTGAGTTCCTGATTTAACAAATCAGCTCTTTAATCCAGGCCTGAGAGATTGAACTTTAAAGCGCTATAAAATATTCTTATTGAAAACAGTCGCAAAGTATTTTTTCTCCATGATTATAATGAGCTTGGGAGAAAATTCACTTATATGGGACACTGATCCTGAAGCCTAAAAGGATTGCAGCGAGTCAATCCAGTCCAAAGAAGGAAAAACAAACAAGGAGCTGTTTCCTTTAAAATGATGACGTCATCTTGCTGGTGATGGAGCCTCGAATAGGCTGCGCGTGAGACTCCATTATCAGCAACTTTTGGTATGAATGTGTGTGGATGTATGCATATGACTGACGACTAAAAGTCATGGACTGACGACTAAAAGTTTAACTGACTTGATACTGAGACAAAAACGGTGCTGACTTTAGGATTATTGAATGTCCACAGACAATTCACCCAGCCTGTAAAAGAAGGGTGGATGTTTTGTTTTGCTTTGTTTTGTCTGCAAGAACAGAAGAATGACAGAGACTAAAGAGCTGTAGCTTCACAGCAGTGTGAACTGCAGACTGAACCCTTTGGTTGCTAATTTTGAGCTACTGATGTTTGCATTAAGGAAATTGTGTTTTAGTAGCTGTGTTTTAATTAAGGTATTACATTATATTGTTGGGAATATTAAATGCTAAAGTGAAGAAAAGGTTTGATCCCACTCATGACTGAGCATGTTATTATTAACCATAGTGGGTCACTATAGAGAGTCAATTAATTTTAGAAAAAAAACAAACAAACAAAAAACCCTCCACCGAGGTCTATGAATAAGAGGGGAATGATAGACAGCCACACTCAAAATGGAGATATGTAATGATAAACACTGGTCCCCGTCTTTTGGGCGCTCTCTTGAAGTAGTCAACAATTTAAAAGTAAGATAAAATAACAGGGGCATGTGCTGAGGGGTGGTGCTGCACAAGAACAAGAGTAAAATAAAGAAAATATTGTTTTTAGAAGTGCAAATTAAAATGTACCATTACACTCAGAGGATCAATATGAAGCTTGATATTTGTTAATTTTGAATGAAGTACATGACTGGTGACTGTTCTGTCCTGAGCTTTTGTTTTTACAGCACCCGCTTGATCACACCAACAGTTTCTCGCCACCGAAGAGGGGTACTTGAAAAAAAAATAAAGAACGGGGAGGAATATCATCAAAACTGGAAAAAGGTAATCCCCAAAGGGGGTGATAACGCCATAACTTTCACTATGGTCAAATTCTCAAAATTTGACCCTCAAAAATTCTTCAAACATTTAGACACAAAGTGGAGATTTAGATAAATATAATGTCGTAAACCACATAAGCATGAAGTATTTGATTCAATAAGATGGTGAAATAACAAGCAGCAAAAGGTTGATCATGTTAATGGTGTTTATTCAAGGGTGCAGAGGAGATTATTATTATTAAAGACAACAAATGAAATAACAAAAAGTAGAAGTGGAAAAATTTGCGTTAACGGTAATAAAATCAAAAAAAGAAATACTAACTAAAACTGTACTGAATGTTCACAAAACTAACTAAAATTGACTAGATTTATAGCAGAATGTGTTTGGTTGCATTGATGTGTGCGTGCCCTGCAGTAGTAAAGTTAAGGTAGTACGTTAGTCGAGTCGTCTGTGTTGCTGCTCCGTCCACGCGCAGAATCAGGTCAGGAAAAGTCGGGAGACAGCGCCAGAATAGAATTGAGGATGATTTTAATATGACTGTTTTGTAGACATAACAAGAGTCTTGTAGTGGAGAGGGACGTAATGTCCTCCTGAGACCCAGAGAATAAGAAAAAACAGGGAGAAAATATTTTCGTTTTTTCTTTTTTTCTTTTTTTTCTTTTTTCTTTTAAATGAATCAAGTGTTATTAAAATAACAATCTCATAATTATTATTAACCTTTATTTAACCAGGAAAAGTCCCATTGAGATTAAAAACCTCTTTTGCAAGGGAGTCCTGGCCAAGAGGCGACAACACGTTAAAATTACAAAGTTACATACATATTATAAATAACAATTACATTTTAAAAACATTTTTCTCTGGCTCTCTCAATCTGGACTTAAAAGCATTTAATGAAATAAGATCTGCTATCTTCCAGTCTTTTTGCATCATGTTCCATGTGAAAGGGGCAGCATAAGTAAAAGCCCTCTTTCCCAGTTCAGTTCTGGCAAATGGAACATTGAGCAATAAAAGATCGCTTGAACGCAGGCTGTAAGAAACAGTACTTCTCCGTGTGAGCAGATCGCAAATGTAGGTGGGCATTTGTCCAAGCAGGGCCTTATAAATAAAGATGCACCAGTGAGCAAACCTCCTGGAGGACAACGAAGGCCATCCCACTCGAGCGTACAGATCACAACAATGGGTCAAGGCCCTACAGTTTGTAATAAACCGTAAGGAGGCATGATAAACCGAGTCAATCTTATGAAGACACTGGGCGGAAGCATTCATGTACAGCAGATCACCATAATCTAAAACAGATAAAAATGTAGCATTTACAAGACGCTTTTTTGTCTCAAAAGAAAAGCAAAATTTGTTTCGAAAGAAAAATCCCAATTTTAGTTTGAGTTTTTTCACAAGATTGTCTATGTGAGGTTTAAAGGTCAGAGAATCATCAATTAAAAAGCCAAGATATTTATACGTATGCACCACCACGTATAAGATGAAGATCAGGGACCAACCCAGAAGTCACTGACACTTCACTAGCTGTAAACTATTGGTTTAGGAATAAGTGATGGCACTGAACTTTCTATTTCACAAAAGTCAATTTATTTAGGATATCTGAGGAAGTACTGATTTTATTTGGAGACACAAAGGAACATTTGGCACTCCCCTCATCTCACATCTGTTTCATTGTTGTACCCAATCATTCTACAACTGAAATGCCTTGGACTGCTAACCATTTCAGGCAAGTGGAGTGAACCATATTTTGCTAGACTCTCATCAGATTGGGGCTTCCTTTTATTGATCTTTGGAGAGAAGTCTTCATTACTGGTATTATTCAGGTCTTGTTCACATGTTTGTCCCAGGTTTCTCAGCCAAGAGGAGCTTAAACTCCAGATACTGTGAGTTCCTTTCACACATTGAGATCACTGATAACTCTCGGCAACGACGTGATCTCGTAGAAACAATTAGGTGTTATGGATTCAACTATAATTGTGACTCTTATTTTTTACTTTACTGGAAAAGATTTCTGCATTTTACCCATATTTTAGTTTTAACTCAAAATCAAAATTCCAGATTCTACTACAGGTTGGTTTTGCACCAGATAGGACGACAGATTTCAGGTGGCCCTGTGTCTTTCTCTATTACATCTGCCACTGCATCTCGATAATCTTCTCTGTGGCTTTTAGTGGGTCCTGACCCTCTCATATTTTGAAAAATCTATGTTTGAATCTCCCTTAATAATTGTGTTAAGAATTCTCTCCGCCTTTGTCAAAAGTTGGGTATTAGGAAAAAGTGAAATAAATATAAATATAAAGTCCCAATGTGTAGAGCACACATTAATAAATTAGTCATGTTCCCTGTGAAAGTAAATGAGCCTAATTCTTAAAGACCCCTGAAATTATTTACTAGATGTTTATTTTTTGAATAAAATAAAAATCTGAGTTTAACAAAACATTTTAATTGTAAATATCAAGCTTACCTTTCTTTCTTCCATAAAATGTGCTTGTGGGCACGCCAGCCATTTTGAAAAGGTGGGAAAAACAATTGGCAAGGCCACACCCCCACACATGGGATATAATTTTAAAGGTTCTGTTGTCCTCTCTAAGAAACATCAGGACTTAGAGGAGTGGCAAGTAGAGTATGAGAGCTACAAGCAAAAAACTAAATGTGTACTACAGTGCGCAAAAATGAATTACTGGGTCATCAGGGGGTCTTGAGGGACATTTATAAAACAAAAAATCCCACAAACCTTAAAAGTGCACTTGAAAAGCTCACACAAGAAGGTTAACCTAGCTTACCTAGAAGACCTCATCAGGGGGAGCACACTCCCCCTCTTTTTAGAGCTCACCCACTTAACTCGCATCCCAAGAAAACAGCTAACCCCAGATAAGGCAGCGTGATGGATCCCGAGATAACAGGACTGGGACATCTAAATAAAGGTGTGAAACAATCGCCTTCAAAAGGTTATCAATTAACTTTAACCAAAATTAGGACCACTCGGTGCGGCAAGAGTTAATAGTTATTAGTCTCAACACCCAAGGATAACCAGAAGAGCATGACTGATATGATGGGACTGAGATTTTGTTACACTTAACTTTTGCAAAACACAAATAAAACTAAATTGAAACTAAGGATTTTCAGAAAATAAAAACTAGACTAAACTAGCAAAGAATTGGTAAAAACTAATTACAACTGGCAAAAAATTGAAAATCTGGAGTCGAAACTAAATAAAAAATAAAACCTAATGAAAATGGCGAAACGTTTAAAACCCTGGTGCAGAGATTGGCAAATCTGACCAGGAAAAGTATGAGATGGATTGTCAGAACAGTCAGCGTTAAAGCCGCATTTGACAGTCCATACTAGGATGGCATTGGACATCTTGGGGGTGGAAAGGGGTTGGTGTGACCAAGGTGTAGTTTGGCTTGTTGTATGTATATTTGAGATCATATGGCTCTGGATGGACCGGTTACCAGGGCATGGAAGGAGGACAGACTCATTAAAGGAGGAGAAGGAACTTGCTGGGATTGGAGATCCTCTGGGTGAGTGGTTGATTAAAAGCATGCATAAAATAGAAGTTATCTGTTGTTATTGATTGGTAATTGATTGATAATTGGCCACATTTACAGCTGTATTGACTTGTTGTGGACGTAGTCGACTTCAGGTTTAAACACTCTAATTAACAGGTTGAAAATAGTGACATTAAAGGAAGAGTATGCAGCACCACCCTGTCCAACCCGTTCTCACTCCTGACGCGTAAAATAATGACGATTTGTCACGTCCCTTAACTTCTCATGCTGACGCCTAAGGTACCCTTCCACGTTTTTATGTGACGCTGTGGGTTGTCAATTCATTCCAATATGAACCCGCTCGCGGCGATCAGAGACGCTTCGAGCAGAGGCTCCAGCCATCCATTTACTCCAATAATAACCCCGTCACGGCGAAACATGACACCGTGAAGCACAATCTAACTGGAGAACCGGGGACCCTCTCCGCGAACGGGTTTTTCTCCCTAATTTAATGCTTTCTTTTAATGACATCGTTAACATTTCTCAACAAAAACACGAAAGTATCACTGATAATTCAACAATAAAATCGCTTCATGTTGTGGCCATCACACAGTGTTTTCCAAACTGATTCACGATCTGAAAGTGCGCAGATTTAACGTACATAATCCTTTGTTAGGTTTATTATTTTCATTTCACACGTAAAACACATTTATAGATTCATTCACCACTCCTGCTAGTTTTGGATGCGCTCGGCTCCAACCAATCAGACCAATTTACGCAGACGCACTAATCCCGTAACTGCACACTACCCATAATCCTCAACCGCCGTCGCTATGGAAATGAAGATAACAACAGCTTGGTGCTACCCGTTATTCCTTTATTTACTCTAAAATAATAACCAGCGATAATACGAAATTAAACTGGCCCAGTGCTTAATTATGTAATTAAAAAATGCAAATTGTATTATTTTATTTTTTACAAATTGCAATATTTATCTACAGCGCGCCTTTAGCGACACGTCAACAGATCTTAAGCAAGGCGATTGGATGGTTTTTACTGCAATGCATCTTGGGAGTCGTAGTAAATGTATCTTTCAACTCACGGTCCTGCAGCTAAGTTTTCGACTGGACACGAGGCAGATCCTAGCTAAGTAAGTTGTGATAAACTGTGGGTAATTTGCATGTTCACTGAAATATTAATTTCAGTGATATTAAACTGATATTAAACTTGAAATGTTTTCACAGAGCAGTCTGTGTACCAAGAGAACTACTTCTGCAAAAGTTTATTTAAATTTTTTTGTGATGTATTCTCATGTGTAAGACACTTGCTTGGCCACCCAGCTAATGTTAGTACTGCTCTATTTTAGCAATGTATCTTTTCTGTAATCAATTCAGGGTTTTTTTTAACCCTATTCACGTAATTAACTCAATATTAATGACTTTAATCTCGTAATTGATTTTTTTCTTCTAAATATGGTGTAATACTGCCTCGTAATATAAGTTATTTCTTTGGTCATAAATTATTTTTGTAATCGTTTCACCAAAACAGACCTGAAATAATCCCTACATGTTCCATTTTCATTTGCAGAAATGACAAAGCCAAAAACCAAACCATGCCCTTCCTGTCAGGCCCCAAACACCTGCAACAGGAAGACATGCAGTGGATGCCTGGGCAGCCTGAACCTAAAGGAGGGATTGAAAAAAAAACAAGAACAGTTTAAAAACAGTAACTGGGCTGCCTCTGTTAAAAAAAAACAGAAATGCGAGCAGGGTGGTTAATTCAGCCCAGTTGTCAGTAAGTTTAAAAGTTCTGATCTAATAAGTGGTTGGTCTGGTAGACAATTCTTTATTAATCACAGTTGTCAATGTTTTCTTGTATATCATGAAGTAAGAAACTAACAAGACATGTATATACACATAAAATATTAATTTATAAAAGAGCATAAATAAAAAAGTTATTCACATCAGAATAACATCATCACACTAAAGACATCAAACTAGAAAAAACTTGTTAAAAACTATTTTTTATTCAAGCTACTTCTGATTTTTAATTTAATCGGCTATTAACTGAGAGACAAAACATTTCAAGATGGATTTTATCATACATTTACAGGTTTGGTCACCATAAATACTTTTTAACTATCGACAACAATAAAACAACAAAGATGTGAAACTTAAAGGTTTGTTATACATCAATTTGCTTACATGAAAGACTGGCTGCATGTTTTTCTTTGTTGTTCTTGCAGGTTTCAAAGCTACATGCCCTGGGCTACCAACCAATTCTGTTTCTTGGACAGTTTGACCGTAAGGGCCGTATAGTAGGGGATGTGATCACTCAGATCGAACCAGCGGAAGGTGCTGCACGTGACATCCTCATGAAGATGAGGAAGCTTTATGAACACCTTCTGAGAAGTAAGATATGCTTTGTCCATTATCTGTAACCAGGTGTCCTTATCAGGTAGCCTATCCTAGCTGTCTTTGGGTGATACTCATGGTACACCCTAGATAAGAAGGCAGATCATCACGGGGTACATAGAGACAAACAAGATGGTGAGGATGAGGATAGTTAACAGTCACCAGCTATTCTGTTCTACTCTACTCTATTCTGTTCTATTCTATTATTCAGCCAAGGTTCAGACCAGTAACCTTCTTGCTGTGAGGTGACAGCTGCCCTACGTGTCCTGTTGCTAACATGAAAATAGTGTTATATCTGCCTTATTACCTCCCCATGTGTCGGTCACATCACCAAAGCTAGCCATACTGAACCTCTGGTGTTACCCACCTGAACAATTTTGTATGTGTGTGTGTATAGTATGGTCTTTCACACTCATGTATATACAAATGTAATTTTAAAAATCTTCACGAAAACCAGACCTGATAATTCTCTTCGAGACTTTCTAGTATAACAAATGTTATATAATGTTACCAATATGAACACCAAGATTCTTAAATAACTTATATACTTCTTAAGAGGTTACCTGATTACCTCCCTGAGGTAGTTAGCATCACCATTGTACAAAACTCCTAAGTCACAGTACTAGCTTGAAGTGTCAAATGTTATTCACTACAAAGTCAGGAAAGTAGTGTCATCAGAGGAAAAAGTCATTATCTATCTGGATTTATAGTCACACTCATTAATTTATTAATGTATAATGTAGAAAAGCACTACAGATGTCACACTACCCTAGAGGGCACTTGTACTGAATGATTTGGGTCAGTGAGTGTGCGAGATGACTTATTTGATGCCAATATTTACCAGTTGTATCTTTAGTAAAAACTTAACTGAAAACATGCAAATCACTACTTATTATGTGTTTATGTGTACTGTACATTTTTTCAACCCATTTTAATGAATGTTTAATATTTAAAATTTTTCAGAATTACAAGCTTCACCTCCTGCTAAAAGTTCTACACCAGCAGCTGGACCATCCTCTGCTGACAGTGTCGATGCTGGACCAGTCCCAGACCCAGAGGCTCTAAACGAGGAATTTATTCTTCATTTAGAGCCTGTACCAACATCTTCCCTCTGTCAGCCTCCTGCATCCTCCTCTCCATCTCTGCTTCCTCCTGCATCCTCCTCTCCATCTCTGCTTCCTCCTGCATCCTCCTCTCCATCTCTGCTTCCTCCTGCATCCTCCTCTCCATCTCTGCTTCCTCCTGCATCCTCCTCTTCATCTCTGCTTTCTCCTGCATCCTCCTCTCCATCTCCACATCCTGCATCTCCCTCAATTTCTACGGTGTACACCTCGGATGTCCCAAACAAAAAAAGGACAAGGAAAGGTTAGACGTTATGGTATTGTAAATGTACGAAACACATGACATGTTCGTTAAGTTTGTTAAGATTTCTTTTTCTTAATTTTTGCATTTTTTCCAGTTTTACAGAACTCATGTAAATATTTCATTTGTTATTTTTCAGAATGCCGAAAACACCGTACACAGAAGATTTTCAAATATGAAGAGATAGTAGACAGGAGATTTGTAAATGTAAGTAATTTAGCCCGCTGTTGTGCAGATTTGTTTGCGTCTTTGGACTTCCCGGATTTGAACTGTGCCTGACTGAATATCCATAAGCTTTTGTATTTGATGAATCTACACTAATTCAGCCACTGAGTCAGGATTTCACTCCAAATAGGACATTAAATAATAACAGACCACCTGATACGACCTGGTCATGCTGCCTTCCTGATGTTTACGTTCTTTAAAGTCCTCCTGACATCATGCTCAGAAGGAGTGATTGATGTGGAGGTGCTCCTTCCCATTCAGTAACATCTGCTTCAGTTAGTTTTGCTTGTGAGCCACAATGTAAGCAGTGTTGCTTTGCTGACATGCACTCGATGCTGGCAGTACAAGCATTGTAGTGGTTCTTATGTTTTTGTAAACTAATTGTATAATATATTGAGCCATTCAATAGTACACAAATGTTTATAAGCTCCTTTTTGTATGCAACTTGCATGTCTTTCTTAATTAATTGTTTGTTTATATCATGTTTTTCAGGAAAAAGAAGAAGTTAAAGTCAAGTGGAAGCCTTGCTCAACATGGTATGTAGTAACAACTTTGTTGGACGGGAACAGACATTCATATTGTTGATAAATAGTTATCAACTCAATTTGAATTCATGTATTTGGACTAAAGTAAATTGGGAGCTTTTAGCTATCGAGCTCCTCTTCTGTGAGGAGCTTGATAGCTGTCCACCTCCAAAGTCCATTATGAGTTTTTGGAGGTGGACATGGTCAACACTTTTAAGAGTAGGCATAAGACTTTACTTCTTTATAGAGCTTATAGTTAGGGCTGGTTCAGCTCAGCCCTTAGTTATGCTGTAATAGGACCAGACTGCTGGGGGTTAGTGTCCCCCCCCCCTCTCTCTCTGTCTCTTTCAGGGTTATGCAGGCTCAGTATTGGTTGAAGATGCAGTCACGTCTCCTTTTACTGAAAACTCTCCCCCTCTCCCTCACCACCATCTGTAAACATACATGTCTCAGTAATGCAGTTCATGCATGTTACTAACTAAACTTCTTCCCTGGAGTTTCTGTGCTCTCTCATCCAGCAGGTTCCAATGGATCGTGGCTGCTGCTGTGCTATGAAGGTGTATAAAGCATGACATGAATATAGAAGATATTTCATCCTAAAAAATTGTCATGTGTCACAACCTAAATTGTCCTATTTTGTGTGTGGTTGTCGTTGTTGTTTGTTATGTTTTTCTCCTGACAGTGGCAAAGTGTGGGATGACACATGGGAACCTGCGCAGTTTTACACACAGTAAACCAGGCACCACAGGTCGCAGAGATCGCACAGTTCACAGCTTGTAGTTCAGCATAAAAGTTCAAAATAAAATATTTACTATACATTTCAACCAGTGTCAGTCTCTGTTTCACTCTCTAATTGTGGCTTAAGTACCTAACATATTCATGAATCTGATCGATCAATAATATCTTCCCTGCACTCGACATCTCATAGTTTTACATATCAGCCAACATTATTGTCTACATCCTCATAAATATAGAAGTGACTTGCTTATTATAACATATTACAAGGTAAAGTAATACTGCACTGCACGTATAGTGAGTAACACCTACTGTGTATGGGAGCCTAAAGCAAAGTTAACTGCACCAGTACCAGCTTCAGAACATATTGTATATTATATGTTTCTACCTTTTTGTAATGTGTCATGTTTAGATGCAGTGACAATTGCACATTTGGAGTTGTGGTCATATGTGGTCTTTATATACAGGGTATTAAAAAAAATTGACATTTTTTGCTATTTTTCTTGTTTGTTTGCATAATATTATTGTGTACATATTACATATGTAACATTATTGTTAATATTATTATTAGATATCAAAGATACAATTTGATTGAGGGTTTTCCTGTCATAATTTCAATAAAAATGCAATTACACACGTAAACAATAGGATCAAAATAAACTTTTAAAAAGTCTGTTGATCAAATGCTGATTTTCAAAACATTCTAGAGGAAAACAGAGATAAAATAATCTGAACAGTAACAGTGATTGTGGATGATGATGGAGGCTTCAATGGATTATTCTGTTTCAATCAATAGGTTTGTATCTATGACAATAATTTGATAAGTTTAACAGGTTGGTTTAGGCCTGGCAATACAGCAAATATTCACAAACTTTTGTTTTTGAAGAATGTTTATCTTTTTTGGGATGAAGCTATCTGGCAAAATGAGACAACCCTTTTAACCTAATCTTTATGTCTTTTTTGTGGCTATGATACTGGATTTTGGTTTGATGCATATGCAGGTTACAGCTGGGGAATGGCAGTATGTTGTGGATTGATTTGGCATGTTCAACCACTGTTACACCAAACTCTCTCACTTATAACATGATGAAGGCCTCTTACTCAGTGTCATGGATTTTCTATACTTTTGGGGACACAGGGCCAAAGTCTGAGGCAATAAGTCAGATCAAAGAAGGCAATGATTCTAAAATGGGAGTTTACTTATGTCATTATATATATCCAGGAATATGTGCCAGAGGATAGTTGTCATGAAATCAATATTAAATCAAAGTATTCCTTAATTACCACAGCTGACACGAGTTCTCCATAGCTGCCTGCTGTCTCAGGATCTGTCTCCAAAAAGGACCAGGGAGCGCTAACATGTTATGTTCTAAACTGATGAAGAAAATGCACATTAAACATAGTATAAACTTACTGAGTGAAGTAATGTCAAGAGGATTCCTTTAGCTCCTATTGGGTTGGTTCCTTGATCAATGCAATACAGAATCATTAATCTGGTTTTATGTAATGTCCTCAAAACATGTCAAAATGAGGCTCACTAGTCTGTGTGGCCTCCACATGCCTGTATGACCTCCCTACAACACCTGGGCATGCTCCTGATGAAGTGGCAGATGCTCTCCTGATGGATCTCCTCCCAGACTCCAGGACTAAAGCATCTGCCCACTCCTGGACATTTTGTGGTGCAGTTGGTGGATGGAGCGAGACATAATGTCCCAGATGTCCTCAATTGGATTCAGTTCTGGGGAATGGGCGGGCCAGTCCACAGCATCAATGCCTTCGTCTTGCAGGAACTGCTGACACACTCCAGCCACATGAGGTCTAGGATTGTCTTGCATGAGGAGGAACCCGGGGCCAACCGCACCAGCATATGGTCTCACAAGGGGTCTGAGGATCTCATCTCAGTACCTAATGGCAGTCAGGCTACCTCTGCCGAACACATGGAGGGCTGTGCAGCTCCCCAAAGAAATGCCACCCCACACCAAAACTGACCCACTGCCAAACTCATGCTGGAGGATGTTGCAGGAAGCAGAAGGTTCTCCACGGCGTCTCCAGACTGTCACAAGTGCTCAGTGTGAACCTGCTTTCATCTGTGAGGAGCACAGGGCTCCAGTGGCAAAGTTTCCAATCTTTGTGTTGTCTGGCAAATGCCAAACATACGGCACTGTGTTGGGCTGTAAGCACAACCCCACCTGTGGACGTCGGGCCCTCATACCACCCTCATGGAGTCCATTTCTGACCGTTTGAGCAGACGTGCACATTTGTGGCCTGCTGGAGGTCATTTTGCACAGCTCTGGCCTTTCTTTCCTACCCCACAGTACCTTCCCTTACCATTTGTTTCCTACTCTTTTACTTCTTCTTTGATGACGGTTGTCTTTCTAGATAAGCAATTTCATTTGCTCTGGGGCGAGTCAATGGCTCGGGTGCATTCTGGGACTGTCAGTTCACCAGTGTGCTGGCATGCTTCTTAACAAACACACCACTACAGCAAACATCTCAATTGTACTTGTTGATTTCTTTGACAAAACACTGAACAAAAAATTTACTTGTGAGTGTGCTGCCTGGTGCTTTTAAATTTTGTGATTATTTGAGCAGCCCAGAAAGCATCCCATGAATTAAATTATGTTATCGTATCTGAACATGTGCACGAGTCATTAACTTAGATGGGAAATAATGATTCAGGGTAAACAACTGCACCAAGGAAATTCCATTTTTCTTCTCAAAATGTAAAATGTCTGTTGAAAAATCACATTGAACAGAGATGTGATTAACTTTTTATTTTACCAAACATAACATCAATGATGACACAATCAGTCTTCATCAGAAGTGCTCAAATCACTCTCAGTGGCATCGTCTGGAATGTCCTCCTCCGAGTCCATTTCCAGGAGTGGTTGGTGGCTGAGGATTCTCTTGTACACGTCCTTTACTTTGAGCATTTCAGCTTTCAGTTCACTTTGTTTTTTTAAAACCAGGCTACAGAGTCCCTTCTGTGCATCCTCCGACATGCCAACAAAGGAGGCTGTAAAAAGAACAAAACAAATAAATATGAGAAAAGTAAAAAAAACAAACAACAAAAAAACATCACCTCATAAACACAAGGAATTAGGATGCTATAATTAAACATTTTTTTAAAAGGGAGAAGGCAGTGTTAGCTAGCAATCTAGATATAGGTAAAAGATCCAGTAAGACTTTAGCATCTGCTCTTATTTTCAATCGATTCATCAAAAAATTAATAAATAAATAAAGTGCTTACAGTCTGAGGAGATTGTCCCCAACACCACAGAACGCATTCGCAACACTGTCCAGTGATGCCGCATCTCCCTGCAAAGGATCATCTCCTCCTCTCTCAGGCGCCTCACAGCCATCACCTTCTCAAAGACCTTTCTCTTTGTCCGGAGGTCAGCAGCAGCTACAGTTTAACAACATCAGATGGGAAAACATAGCAGCATATTATGATTCAAGAACAAAACATTCAACTACTGCTCAGATACTGGGAGCTTGTTTAAAAAGGATATTTATAAATCAAGAGCTTACGTTCACTTGTGCTCTGCCAGGGCCAAATATCGGTCTGCATGAGGGCATCACTGGATACGATTTGCTTTGTTGGTTCAGCGAGCTTGTTGTAGTCGTCAACAGCAGCCGCCAAGCGTTTCTTCTCAACTAAGATGACCTTGCGAATTCTGTGTCGCCTCTTGTTGCTATCTGTAAATAATCATAAAAAATTCACACCTTCACATAATGTATATAGTTTCATTTTAATCTACACTCATCAATTTGTTTGCTAGAACAAATCACATCCAGCTTAAACAAACCTGGATCTGATTTGATTCTGTTTACAAAGTAGCTGTACAAGCTGTACAAACTGAGCATCAAACGGTCCGTTTCAAAGAAACTGTGACACCATTTTGTCTGTAAAGACTTTGTGTTCGCACTCTGATGATGACGACAAGCTCCTCTATTCGTGCCTGCAACGCTCCAAGGCTGCCATCAGTTACTCACTTTCTAAGTGAGAGGAATATTAATCAGAATACAGGATGAGTAACAGTCACCAAACTACAGTGGACTCTGTAATCACTGACTTGATGACATTCATTATAAGACATCTGGAGCCTTCATGTGCTGCTATCTCATGATAATCATGAGATAACAAGTATGTTGGTGTTCAGGTTTATAAAACCAACTAGTACGACATCATTTCAACCCAGGTTCTATCCAATTTGATGAAACGCAACAACTCTGCCATAAATTTGCTTTTCAAAGGCTTATTTTTCATTGTTTGTTGACACTGTCAGAAAGATCTTAACTCTAAGTTCTTTAATGAGGCCATGGTGGGTCCTATTGTTATACATGAGTGCATTATATTGAGACTCACCTTCAGCCCATTTCTGCACATCGGCCACCCATTGCTGCAGTGTGTCGTCATCCACACCCAGCTCATTTCTGGTCGCATTCAGGCTCTCCACTTGTTCTCTAAGGATCCTTATGATCTAAGAATGCATTCATAAATGTCATTCATATTGACATTAAAAGAGTACTGGTGTTTTCCCCCCATTACCACACACATTAAAATGGGTGTTGAAAAAATGACCTTTAGATATCGCTGGCTCAAAGTGCGGCCCAGTTGTTCCACTTTCCTTTTGTTCCACCCCAAAGCCAGGAGGGTCAGCATGTCTGTTCGCCCTGCATTTCAGTTAGTATACAAATTAGAATTAATGAGCAGGAGACTGAGTGGAATCTCAGACACGGACACACACCTGCTTTAGACATGTACTTCGTTGTGATGGCCGCCCTAGACAGGAAACTGTTTACTTGTTCCACCTCTTCTCCAACTGTTGAACCGGCCCCAACCTGAAACGCACCTCCCCATTTGATCTATAGAAAGGAGGTCACAATACATGACTGCTGAATTCATTCAACCTTATAACAAAATGTCTCAAACTAATCCAAAACTACAAGCTGCAGTATACCTCGCATTTCCAAGTGTGAGCCTTTGCATGCATGACGGAGAGAAAAGGACGCATTGACAAGAGGTTCCTCAGCTCAGGGCACTGCTTGGTTAAATAGGGGAAATATTTACAGGCCACATCGGAGCAAAGGAACGTAATATGTCCTGGGATGCTAGCTGCCAACTTCCTCTGGAGAAAAAGGGGGTAAGCAAAGATCTCCCCTCGAAACATGTTCAATGCAGCTAAGAGGACTCCGTGGCGACAAACAGCTATTTCCATGCCCTCCTCATCCAACTTCCCAGTGGACTTTTTGGACGACTCCTTTGCTGCAGTCCAAGATGAAGATCCGCACAACCCTTTCCCCGGGACCTATACACTCAAAGATTTTAACATAAAAGACATGACATGATGAAGCCCTATCAGGGACAAACGTTTTAAAACAAATGCATAACAATTAGCTGAATTAGCCTCGAGTCACACAAGACCTCAGATCTCCCCAGGACAGCACTGATAACACAAAATAAAAATCATGTTGTTTTTTTTAAATACACATGGTGACAAAATTAAGTAAACATTAAGATAAAGTAAAGTAAATAGTATTACGACAACACCAAGAGAAAAATAAAAAAAAATATCGACCCATCCATATATGTCTACACACACACACACACACACACACACACACACACACACACACACACACACACGTATGTGTATATGGTTACGGCATTAACGTCATTTTAACAAGAGTAACGCTAACAGCACTAATATATATATGTGTATCTTACATGATTTGTGTGTCTCTGGATGTATTTCACAAACTCAGCAACTTCCTCATCTTTTTCAATGAAGACACCTTCAAAGTTTCCCTGCTCTGAAGTGCTGAACGAACACAGTGACAGTTGTTTGAAAAGAAACATTAAAATACAGCACTCCACTCCAAGAAACTTTTACTGAAGGCATCAGCTGATATTCGGCCATTGTTTTACATAGAGGACATACAACAGAATATTCAAGGACAGTCATCATAAACATTGATTTGCACAATTTCCTTAAACTTAGCAAATTTAGAAACTCACCCTTCCAAAATGGGCTGTTCGTTCATCCAGCATTTTGACAAATGCCTTAAGTGACATCCCTGGTGCAGCCTTCTTAATGTCATGGAAAGACTGAAAGGCATCCATTGAAAACAGGGTGCAGAAATTTAAGGTGCCAGGCCAATATCCACTACCCAGGATGTCCTTAACTGAGGGGGACCACATTAGGCTACAGCTGGTGCAGCTCACCACTGGAAATGCAAGGTTATAACGGCCTTTAGAAAGGATAAGGATAAATTCAGTCATGGCTCAAAGCATTCATTTTTTTCATGTTGTTTTCAAATCGGTCTGGTAAATCCAAATGACCTTTGACAGGTGCCCACATATACTGCGGGCCGAGGGTAATTAAAACCAAGATAGCAATGCACAATTTGCAATAAAACCTCCAAACACATCTATTGTGTATGTAGTATGTGACAAAAGGGCAACTTACCATTTATGGTTACAAGAGCCACAATTGCGCCGGGTGAAACCTCAACGTTACCTGCTGGGCAGTCACACACATGGTCTGGCCTTTGCACAGGCAACAGCCGAACTAACATTAAAACACACAATATATATAAAAAGAATTAGAAATTAACTGATACACAATAAATATACAATAACAGCACCCACTCATACTCATACATAGCAAGAAATGCATAAGACTTAAAAACTGTACCTATTGGCTTGTGAAACTCTGATGAAGGCTGCAAAAACCCTCCTGTCACTGCCTCTCTGTTGTGCAGGACAAAGCGTGTGTGAACTGCAATATCACAGTCAGCACAAAGGAATGGAAGAGGCAGGCAGTCCAGACACCTCACAACTACTTGTTTGCCACACTGACACACACGGTGTGACTGTGGATCCAGAGTAGCTAACATATTGTCTATAAGACAAGGCCTGGCCTCTTTCCACTTTTGCGAGGACACCATATTTCTGATCGCCCAGTGAGTAGCAGCTGACTCAGACGACGTCTCACAAGTCATGGCTGCGTCCTCTTCTCCATCCTCCAACAACTGAAGGAGCTCCTGACGAAGCACCTCAGTTCCACACACTAACAGAAAAAAAATAAAGAAAGGAAGAAACTCTGAAAAACACTCTAGGCAGTATGTTTCTTAGGACTCCACAAAAGCCCTGCATAACTCAACTATAACAACAAATATAAAAGTAAACAGAAATCACAATATATACAAGAAGGTAAAGTACCTTTTGTTGGGTTGACACTGGCAACATAACTAGGTTCTTCACGTGGACATTGATGCTGCTCTCTGGACACTGGGGGGGGGGGGGGGGGGGGAATGAAGAATATTTACTTACTGAAATTCTTTGGTGAAAACAAGTTGTGAGATAAAATCAATGGTTGTGTGAACACTGACCACGTGGCATGCAACTAGTACTTCGACTGGTTGATGGTCTTTGAGGAATAAAATCTCCCTGTCTGTCACGTTTTTTCCAGCGCACTGGTCTTGGCTGAGGTTCACTCTGTGCATCATTCTACGCAATTAACAAGGAAAAAAGGGAACACCTAAAATACAGTCTATGATTAAAGCAAAGATTATAAAACATGTTAAGTTAACCAACTTAATTTGACATAAACTTAAAAAAAAAATTCAAATAACATAACGTTTACTCCGTACAAAATATTAGACAAGCATGTTCCCTCTTTAACAACTGTTTCCACTAAAAATGTTACCTGCATATCTTGAAGGAGTTCGTCAGCAGCCTGAAGCTCTTCCTCCAGCTCGGGGTCCTCTGTATCACTCATTTTCAAGCTAAAGAGGAAAGAGATTTTTGCAGAACTCAGTGACATAAACACATAACTAACGCAATTCAAATGATTTTCAGTCTTGGCGCTCCGGTTAATGTTAGCAATTAACGTTAGCATCATCAGTTTGTAAAGAGCTAGCAGAACTCTTAGCGCAAAAACTGCTTTACGCACCATGTGAGGGTATTTTGCAGCACACAAGTCCTTTAACGTTTGTAATAGATTTAATCCATCATCGTTGGATTAAATGGCTAATGCTGCAGTAGACACGTGTAGTCGTTACCTAGCAAGCATGCTGACGGTAGCTGTAGCCATTTTTAAATACATTACACCGTTTCCGAGATCAGTCACCTCTGTTTGTTTGAAGCGTTTATGAAAAAACAAACTTTGAAACACACATCAAGGTATTACTTTAAATATATGTATTTTTTACATACCTGCATTAGAATCAATCAGTTCCGCCTCATTTTCTTATTCTTATAAATGGGTCTCTCCGTTCTCCCATCAGCCTTTGCTTACACAGGTTGCGTCTGATTGGCTGGAGCCGAGTGCGTCCAAAACTAACAGGAGTGGTGAATGAATCTATAAATGTGTTTTACGTGTGAAATGAAAATAATAAACCTAACAAAGGATTATGTACGTTAAATCTGCGCACTTTCAGATCGTGAATCAGTTTGGAAAACACTGTGTGATGGCCACAACATGAAGCGATTTTATTGTTGAATTATCAGTGATACTTTCGTGTTTTTGTTGAGAAATGTTAACGATGTCATTAAAAGAAAGCATTAAATTAGGGAGAAAAACCCGTTCGCGGAGAGGGTCCCCGGTTCTCCAGTTAGATTGTGCTTCACGGCGTCATGTTTCGCCGTGACGGGGTTATTATTGGAGTAACTGGATGGCTGGAGCCTCTGCTCGAAGCGTCTCTGATCGCCGCGAGCGGGTTCATATTGGAATGAATTGACAACCCACAGCGTCACATAAAAACGTGGAAGGGTACCTTAGGCGTCAGCATGAGAAGTTAAGGGACGTGACAAATCGTCATTATTTTACGCGTCGGGAGTGAGAACGGGTTGCCCTGTCAGACGCCAGTGATGGTGGAGCTCACTGATGAATCAGGTGAGCTGGATTCATGGCTGATTCAAAACTAAGATCCCCCTGCTGTGGTCAGTAAGGGGAGAAAAGGGGGAAATAAAATCAAGAATTAAAGAGGCATTTATAAACGTTTAGGTGTCAAGTGAAACGGGACAAAAGGGGGTGTTTTACTGTTATTTTCAATGTCAGCATTATTATTGTATGAGAATCATGCAACAAGCATTGCATCGATGATCATTTATTGAAGCTTTTGACCTTATACTAACATCTGTGTTCCTGTGATTGTTATAACCTCTGATGAATCTTCTATTTACAGGTGTTAGGATAATGATATAATTTTTCATTGCAGGTGTAACCATGATCATTTTTATACATATTGCAACTTGTTGCTCATTGTGGAGTTGTGCTCAAGTTAATAAGGGTTAAAAGCTACAGTCAGCGCGAATGTCTGACTGATCTATTGAGGGGAAAGGCTTCGAGCATGGAGGGCCGCACGCGCTTACAAAACACTGATATCATGTTATTCTTTGTGATCTTTTCTTAAATTATGTCTTTAAGGTTAGTTTAAATAGTGGCAGTTAATTAAACGAGATTTATTAAAATATTAAATACCTGAGTCAGAACGTTACACGCGGATCACCTTAAGAGTCTGGGAAACTTTGTAGCTGCCTAACTTTTTTTTTTTTTTTTTGAATGTTCTAGCTCCGTTGATTTGACACATTGGAATGTGTCAAAAAAGGGGGGGAAGGTTGAGCTTTAACATCAAACCAGGATTATTTGAACATTTTATAACTTCATTTGTGTCTTTAATAATTTAGGAATGGTAAAGCTTAAGCTAATAGCGGTCCGAGAAGACGGACCTTTTAGAGAATCAGTGAAAAAGCATAAACTATCACTTTCATGTTTAATCATTACTCATTGAAATGAACTGAATAGCGTTTAGAAGATTTGTTAATTTTTTGTCTTTTGTTAAAAAGAGGGGTTTCAATAATTTTCAGACACACCTTGCAAATGTGCTTATAACGAGTTGGCACTCGGCCTTTTGAAGGTCAGAAGCTTCGTTCGGCGTGACTGTCCGGACTGATAAAGTGTAGGAAATGCCTTGAGTGCAGAGGGCTAAATGCAAACATGCTTACACACACATAAGATATGATTAGAATAAGTCCCTGGGACATTCTGAATGTTTAGACCAATTCTGAATCACTAGAAGGTCAGTAGATAACAACATTAGATTATTAGGGTTAGGAAGAGAGGTGTTTTGGTTTTCTGTCTCTTACAGAGAAAGGAACAGACACCAGACGAGGTCACAGAGATGCGAGGATCCTCCGTAGCAGAGTCAGACACAGTGACTGCCGAGACATCAACTGGGTCCAAGGGTCATGGCGTTTGGGCTCCAGCTAGTCACCACAAAAGGATGGATCCCATAAACACAGCAATAACCATGAAGGGGTTGGCGGAAATCCGGGAACACCAGACCAACGAAGTTCGAGAGGCTTTTGGGCAAAAAGGGGACACCTTCCTGTTCCTTTTTCTGGAGAATACACAGATCGTTGTTTGAAATCGGGGCAGAATAATCCCCTGATCTGTGTTACGACTGAAGGGTTGTCTAACCCCTAAGGTTGAAGAATTAAGAGCAGAGGATCACCCAACTGGACGACACTGGTAGCTGCAGCAATAGAATAAAGGCTGAAAGCAGTGGGAGACCTGGAGAGTGTCATCTGGACCTGCTACTGTTGGAATCCTAGTTTTTCTTGCATCTGAATTGCGCAAACACAGAGGTCATCCCACATATGGTTCGCCCCTCAGGGGGACAAAGGACCTCAGGAGTGAGAAGAGATGAACCCGGCCACACTGGGCTACAGGGTGTTTGTGAGGTCATTATTCTAATGACCTCATCAGGGGGAATTGTAAAATTATGATATTATTTTATGCCATGTTATACCCCTAATTAAAGATTGTGAATTATTATGTAGTTTTAGTTTGCATTATTCTCCTGAATTAGAAGAAGCTGATAACTATTCCATTAGTTAAACTGATTTGCATTACATTAAATTGCTGACTTGTTGTGAATGAATGATATTGTTTTATGATGCATTATATTGCTGAGTTATAAGAAATACTGTTCGCAGAAGGTTATTGTCTAATTTGTCTGAGTAGAAGAGAACAGAGTGTGCTGGAGTTTTCTGCCCCATTTCAGCAGGAGCAGATAAACAGGGAGCCAAGGTCGTAGCTTAGGTGCTGTGTGAGAGAGAGCATGTGAATGTTTAGGCTTTTTATGATAAGGTGGAGGCACCAGAGGCTATAAAAGTTTGAGCAATGCTCCACCATTTTGAGATTTTGAGGCTGTCTGCATCAGTGTCCATCTCCCACGTGTGTGATCATTAAATCATCGTTTGACTCAACCCGGCCGGACCAGTGTTGTTGTTGTGGTTTTTTCTCTTGTCTCCATCCCCAATATTTTGAACCTTAACAAAGGTTAGAACACAATAAAGATAACACAAGAGATATATGGAATGTATTAAACAGAATAATCAAAAATGAATCAAGGAATAATGATTACCCTGGGTACTTTATAGAAGGGACAAGAAGTATTAATAACATGGAGGAGATAGTAAATGGCTTTAATGAATTCTTCGTAAACATAGGGCCAAAACTGGCAGAAGAAATAAAGGTTGATGGAATAGAAAGGGACACTGGTGAAAATATTGAAAGGAATAGTAGCTCAATGTTTTTAAGAGCAGTGGAAGAGAAAGAGATTTATGACATGGTTAGAGGACTTAAGAACAAAACCAGTACAGACTGGAATGATATTGATATGGTAACGGTAAAGACAGTTATTGATGGTATCGTAAAACCATTAAAATATATATTCAACTTGTCGTTTCAAAAAGGAGTTTTTCCACAAAAAATGAAAGTTGCTAAAGTTATTCCCATTTACAAAACCGGTGAAAGACATCATTTTACAAACTCTCCCAGTTCTCTAAGATACTGGAAAAACTCTTCATAAAAAGATTTGACAGTTTTGTGGAAAAATATGAATTAATGACAGATAGTCAGTATGGGTTCAGAAACAACAGATCAACAGCTTTGGCACTGATAGATTTAATGGAAAAGATAACGGAATGTATGGATAATAAGAGGTATGCGCTCGGAGTTTTCTTAGATCTAAAGAAGGCGTTTGATACTGTTAATCATGAAATTCTATTAAAAAAACTGGAAAAGTACGGGTTTAGGGGAGTGGTTTTGGAATGGTTAAAAAGCTATGTAGGGAATAGGCAACAATATGTACAAATAAATGAATATAAATCTAATTTGATGGATATAGCTTGTGGAGTACCTCAAGGTTCAGTACTGGGTCCAAAAATGTTTATTATGTACTTAAATGATATCTGCAGAGTATCGGAGATTTTAAAGTTTGTAATATTTGCAGATGACACAAATATACTGTGTGCAGGTGGGGAATTGCCACAGGTTTTGGAAATGATCACACAGGAATTAACGATATTAAAGAAGTGGTTTGATATAAATAAATTATCATTGAATCTCGATAAAACCAAATTTATGTTGTTTGGAAACCAAAAGAAAAACATCGAAGTAGAAATATGTGTTGACAATGTATATTTAGAAAGAGTAAATGAAATAAAATTTCTTGGGGTGATCATTGACCACAAGCTCTGTTGGAAGCCACACATTACTTATGTTCGGGAGAAATTGGCACGGGGCATTGCCGTCCTGGGAAAAGCAAAGCATATGTTGGATCAGAAAGCACTGCACATTTTATACTGTGCTTTACTACTGCCATATATGAGCTACTGTGTAGAGGTCTGGGGAAACACATACAAAAGTAACACACAAACAATAACTATAATACAGAAAAGGGCCATTAGATTAATAAATAATGTAGGGTACAGGGACCATACAAATGCACTCTTTGTCAAAATGCAAGCTATTAAATTCCAAGACTTGGTGAAGCTTAAAACAGCGCAAATAATGTATAAAGTCAGAAATAAATTGCTTCCCAAAGAAATCTGTAAATTGTTCATAGAAAGAGAAGGTGGGTATAACTTAAGAGGGAAATGGAATTTAAAAATACAAAGTGCTAGAACAACTTTAAGAACTATGTCAATCTCAATTGCAGAAGTTAAATTATGGAACAGTCTAACAGAAGAAATAAAAGACAGTCAAAACATAAAACAGTTTAAAGTAAAATATAAAAACCTAATTTTAAATAAGTATAAGAATGAAGAAAACGGGGTTAACCCAGGATGGTAATGTTGCTGGTAATGGTGTTGCGGTTCTTTTTTGGTTGTTTTTTGGTTTTTTTGTTTTGTTTTGTTGTTTTTCCATAACTTGTGTATCTGCAAATATACACATTCTGTATTTTTCATATGAAAGAAACTATACTGTGGTGGGGCTTGCTAATTTCTTGTTTTTGATTTATGTATGTTATGTTTTGTTTTACTTCATATGTTTATATGTTTCATATGTTGTTTGTTTAATTTAAGACAAAAAAAATTAAATGAATGAGAGGTAAAACTTGAGGGGGTAGGGACAAATAAGTAAATACTTCAGCCTACTCCTTTTCAAACAAATAATGGAATGATATTTTGTAATGATTGTGAAGGCACATGTTTGAAATGTTTGAAATAAAAATGAACTGAACTGAACTGAACTGAACAATGCCAGGCATCCTCTGCACACGGCCATTAACAACCAGAAGAGTCTGTTCAGTGACAGGTTGCTTCTCCCAAAGACAAGAACTAACAGACTTAAAAACTCCTTTGTCCCACACGCCATCAGACTGTTTAACTCCTCTCTGGAGGGGAGAGGGAGGGGAAACAGGAGGACAAAGGAGGGAACAACTAAGCTGTAGTGCCTCTTCACCTCACTGTACAATACCTTGTGCAATACTTTTGTAAATAGTCAACGGTGCAATAGACTCAATACTTGAAATGTGCAATTCACTTGTATTTTTATTTTTATTCCTATTTATTCTATTTATCCCCTTCGTATATTTTATTTATATTGTCTCTGTATTTATATATATGTGTGTGTGTATAACTCTGTAACTTCTGTCGGTGCTGTGCTTTTTTGGAAATCGAATTTCCCAGAGGAACCCACCCGAGGGATTAATAAAGTTCTATCTTATCTTATCTTATCTCTTATAACGAGGACCATCATCAGAGCAGCTCAGACTCCAGGACTGATCATTGTTTCCAAACACACAGTCATCACTGCCTCCTTTCCTTCTGATGCTTCTGTAACTCACTGATATATAAACGCTTCCTCTCCACTCGACCTCCCAGTAACAGCGACCAGTCAGACCATTTCTACACAGCAGGTGAGGATAAAAACCATCAAATCTGTCTGGATGATCAGGATATGACAGAACCTCCTCCACACAATGTGCCTCAATGTTATTGATATTATTATTATCATTATTATATAATAACAAAACCTTTATAATAAAACCACTAAAAACCTTTATTCTAGCGCAACTTGTAAGCGAACTTGACTTTCAAAATAAAAGCACAAAGCACCAAAACGTTGACTACAAAAAACAAACAGTAATGTACAGCTTAAACAATTTACAATCATGACATAGATCTTGACAAGATAAAGAAATAATCCAAATTATATACAATGTCATCATGCCAACAGTTACAACATCGATGGAGGATCTGTGTAAGCGCTGAGGATCGTCCTGATGGACAGAACAGAAGGAGAGTGAGACAAGTGAAGATATACTAAACAACACTGTGACATGAACTGAGCCACACACAGTTTGATTCACAGGTGATTGACACATTATTTGACCACAAGTGTCTGTGAAGGTTCTCAGTCATCCAGGTCATCGTAGTCAAAGGAGCCTCTTTGCTGACTTTAAAGTCAGCAAAGAGGCACAGAAAAGAAGATCAGACACCAGCGAGGGAGGATAAGAAGGACAGACGCAACAACATTGTCATCCCCTATGTAGCCGGAGTATCAGAAAAACTCAGGAGAGTTTTCTCCAAGCATGACATCCTGGTGCATTTCAGACCCAGCAACACGCTCAGACAGAAACTGGTTCACCCGAAAGATAAAACGCCAAAACACAAACTTAACAATGTGGTGTATGCTGTACAGTGCAGCGAAGAATGCCCAGACCTCTACATTGGAGAGACCAAACAGCCACTTCACAAGCGCATGGCACAACATAGAAGAGCCACCTCCACATGACAAGACTCAGCAGTCCATCTGCATCTTAAGGATAAAGGACACTCTTTCGAGGATGCCAATGTTCACATTTTGGGCAGAGAGGACAGATGGTTTGAAAGAGGAGTGAAAGAAGCCATCTATGTCCACTGTGAGCGACCATCTTTGAACAGAGGCGGGGTTTACGACACCAACTCTCTGCCATCTATAATCCAGTTTTGAGATCCCTTCCCAGACGCCTTAACGTCCACTCACATCCTGGGCCATCTGATCTCAGGAATTCGCATGATAAGGTGGGGCCAGGTTTCACAATGAACCCACCCGAAACTCTGGCTGATTGGGACCCACACCCAGTTTCACACCTTGGCTCAGGCGATTAGAGGATCATCAGGGGGTCCTTTTGTCCCTCTGTGGGGGGTCACTCCCACTAGGTTTATATCTGGGACTCTCCACCATTTGACCTTAGAACTGAAGAAGCTTCTCGGATGAGAGGTGAAACGTCTTCAAGTAACTTAAAGAAGTCCAGACGCTTTTCTTTGCAAGCTCCTTTGACATTTGACCACGAGCAATCTTTTCTGGTTTGACGCCGTCTTTGTAGCCAGAAACCAGCTCTCTCCTCGGCTTCCTCCACTACACGCTTCCCCCACGCCAGTCTCCTCCGTCACTATAAAGGGGAGAGTCATGAGCTCCATCACCCTCACCTGTGCCGTCCAATGTCCCGCCACCAGCCTCCACTGCAGCAGGCCAGAGACCACACCCCTGCCACAATAAGTAAAAGTATATCCTTGCTGTACCCTTAATGCTAAATGTGCTAAATTAACCGCTGCCTTTGCCCCTTTGGGATTATTCTTATGTCACTGGGATGTTGACCTTTGACCTTCACATTAGAGAGATGGGCAGACATAATTAGTGTATGAATTTTAAAGTAACAGGTAATAAAGAGAGTGTAGTAAATGTAGTCAGGTTTATTACTCTGTATCACACATGAGTGCCCGAGGGAGGCGGGGCTGACTGGGGAGACACAGGAAACAGAGAGACAGGGCTGACTCGACATGAAACGATGAAACGTGGGACACGGGAACAGAAACTAAACACAGGCTGAAATGAACACTGAGGGAGGGAGAACTAAGATTACTGAGAGCCTGATAAATAAGAAGAACAAAAACCAAGAAAAACAAGAGTCAAAGAAAACCAAAAACACAAAGCATTGGGCCAGGACCCACTGCTGTGACATTTATATGTGATAAAAACATTAAAAACTGCTCAGATGTTGAAATCTTTCTACGTATACTTTAGGTTCAGCTCTCCAGCCTGGCATTTGGTTAAGCATGATTCAAACATGTGATTTTGTTTAACTGGTTTTAATTATAGTTACTTTTTGTGAACATTTGTTGCAGCATTTAAAAATACATCATTTATTTTCAAACTTTTATTTGATTTAGAGCATCATATTTGACCAACGTAAATGTTTTAATTTCATATAAAATAACTGAAACAGTGAACTGAATATCTGAAATCTTTCCTTCCTTAAAAGTTATAATCCTACTTAAGTTATAGTGCAAACGCTTAAGCAACAAATATACTTAATGCTAATTAATTAATATTTCCCTTTGATGTTGCAACTATGCGGTCACTTCTGTCTTTAAACAAAATAATATTTTCCAGTTACAGAAATCATGAAGTCCAAACTAAAGTGCTACTGTTGCTATATGCATTTTATATAAATCATGGATGATGGTCCTGACATGAAGGAAGAGAAAGTTACAGGTTGCATCCTTTGACTTTGTCTCCGTGCCTTTGGGCGATTTTCAGAAGGACAGATGTTTCTGTTCAATTCTTAAATCAATTTTTTCCAAACACAAACACTATTTTAAAGCTTCTAGAGAGTAAAATATTAATGATAATTATAATAACAATAATAAAAACAAAAGCTCTCAGATCCATCAAACCAAGCAGCAGAAAGAACAATAACTGAAGAGAAAGCTTTAACCTTGTAGACTTCATTATGTTCCAGCTGCTCTACAGACGCTGTGACCTCGAACTTAAGCAGGTCGTAAAGTATGTGCAGCTCAATAACTTCATAATCAGACCCTGTGGTATTTAGGCAGCAGAACAACTAAGAATAACAACTACAAATAATGTTTTTAGGTTTCTGTTGTACTGCAAGGTTCTGTACAGGAGAACCAAACCAAGAGCAAATATTACGTCTCATTTACACCTGAGCACGAAGAGCCATCAACATTTAGCAAATTGAATCATCTTTGTTTAGATGCAAGAAGAATCATATAGAAATGAAAAAGTAGAAATAGAAATCCAGAGCAAAGATATCCTCTAATTCAGCGTAGCACATGTGCAGCTGCTGCGATTCACGTAAGCATTCGGCTCGTCGCTGTTGCAGATTTTTCTCTCGCTGTTCTGGCTCACAGCGCTGCAAACACAAAAAGAAATATCCCCAAAGGTGTGAAAGGGAGCTAATTAGTAAGAGTATTGTTACTCTCCGCAGGAGTAGTCCAGCAGTAGAAATCAGTCCAATAACAAGGTGTGTAACATCTAGCAGGGTGACAGAAAAACCCAGGGTAACTTCTAAGGACCTCAACGTCTCTCTCACATTGTGTTTTTTAAACATGCTTCCATTTGTCACTTCAGTCTTTACTCTGAAATACAGGAAGAGAAATCATGGCTGAAACAATTTCTCATGAAACCAGGGGTGTGGTCCAACAGTCAGTTTGGTGAGGAAGGTTCCTAACTGAGAGAAGTGACCCAGAAGTATCTGTGTAGCAGCCACAATGAATCCAGATCATGAGCTTTATTAACTGATCAAAGTCTCTTCTTTCATCTTCTGTATCATTCAGTTTGCATTGGTAATGCCCATTATTGTAATGCTTTTTTAAGACGAGCAAAACTTTATTTCACTTTGGGTTAGCTGGGATAAGTGATGGATGGAGGGAATTTTACTTCAGCCACAGAAATCCTAAACAGGAAGGAGGAGCAGAGTTACAGTGGATCACTATCCAGCAGGGAAACAAGGTTTATTTCAATTTCTTGGCCATGAGTGAGATTTACTGAGTGGGCAAATTAGGGAGACGACACCATCAGATCCCGAGCCCTCCATGTGTTAATCAAGAGACGGCTGCTGTGCTACATCCATAAATAATGAATAAATTAGGAGCTAAAGCTGAAAGGACAGTTTATTTGTACCATCTTCACGTGAACACATTCAAGAACATCACAGATGAAGAAACATTAAAAACTTCCACACTACATAAAGCAAGAAAAATAGTTTTTCTTTCAGGTGGTTTCAGAAAAACAGAAACATCAAACATCTCCAAGACTCTCTTTGAAAGAACTAAAAACCTTTGTTCTCATGGTCCAATCATGAGTGAACTCCCCAATGAAGCCTTGTGTGCTAAAACATGTCAGAGTTTTAAAGGTTAAACATGAGTTTCCAAAACGTTTTGCTGGAGAACAATGAACTATTTGACTGAGTTTCAATCATTTACAGACGAGCAAAACCAGGACAGAGAAAAAAGGACAAAACTGACTCAGTAAAACAGAAAAGAAGATCCCATGTAGATCTGTATTATGTAGAAGTTCATCCCAGCAACCAGTTCAGTTCAACACAAGTTTAAATGATTCTATCTGAACTCTATGGAGCCTGATCTCAAACTTTTTGAGTCTGACCAGAGGAAAGCAGAGGATCTTTCTGTGTCTTCAGATTCACTGTGATCCAGTGATGGGAGTGATTTCAGCCCTGAGTGATCGCGCTGATGTTTGCACAGAGCAGACAATGAGGTGAATGTTTGGGCACATTGGTAACAGTGAAACAGTTTATTAGTAACGTGGGATCGTTTGTGTTTGGAGTATGAACTGAGATTCCTGAAGCTCTTGTCACACTGGTCACAGCTGTAGTTTCCTTCCATGTGTGCACGTTCATGCCTGTTACGATGACCTGACTGTGAGAAGCTTCTCTCACAATGTCTGCACTTGTGTGGTTTCTCTCCTGTGTGGACTCCTTTGTGTGATTTAAGCTGACCTTCAGTGGTGAAGGATGACCCACACTGATCACAGAGGTGCTTTTTAACCCCACTGTGAATCAGTTCATGTTGTTTTAACTCACTTGTTGTGGTGAAGCTTCTCCCACATTCTTTGCAGTATTTCAGTTTGTCTCCAGTGTGTCTACGTTGATGTACTTTTAGGGTAATTTGCTGACTGAAAGTTTTTCCACAGAGGTCACAATGAAAGTCTTTCCCACCACCACAGTGATGACAGGGTTGAGAACTGGATCCATCTGTGTCGCTCTGCTTCTAAACAAAGACACAAAGACAGTGTAAGTCAGTCCTTCAACATTTGTATCCTGAACGTCGCCTGAAATAAAGAACATCTCTGCAGATGTCCAACTACATTTGACTGTTTCAGTTAACACACTCAGTTTACTGGGCTGCAATAACTACAATACTACCACCATGATACTACAGTAATACTAAAATCATAACTGAAAGGAAAATCTGAATAATCACTCAGAGCTGCTTTTCCATGCAGTAGAATTGCTAACATGCTAACACAGTTTAATGAGCAGAGTTGTTCCAAACAGTCAGGCTAAAATGACAAGATAACAATATAAATACATACCTCACAGTAGCTGCACTTGTAGAGTCTCTTTCTGGTGTGGATCTGTTGGTGTCGTCTCAGGTCATGTGGAGATTTAAAAGTCTTCTCACACAGGTCACATTGATAAGGTCTCTCCTCAGTGTGGGTAAACATGTGTTGTTGTAAGTGTGCGTCTGTTGTAAAGTATTTGCCACACTGTTCACAGCAGTACACATCATGTCTGGTATGAATGCGTAGGTGTGTATTTCGGTACCCTCTCTGGCTGAAAGTTTTTCCACAGATGTCACAGCTGTATGGCTTAATTCCAGAGTGGGTAACTAGATGCTTCTGTAAGTTGCTACTGTGAGTAAAAGCTCTGCCACACTGATCACAGCTGTACGCTTTAACTCCACTGTGGATGAGTTGGTGTTGTTTTAGGTAACGCTTCAAGGAAAAAGACTTTCCACACAAGTCACAGCTGAACGGTCTCTCTCCAGTGTGGATGACCTGATGCTGTTTTAGTTCAGCCTTCTCAGTAAAACCCTTCCCACACTCGTCACAGCTGTATGGCTTAATTCCAGAGTGGGTAACTAGATGCCTCTGTAAGCTGTTACTGCGAGTAAAAGCTCTGCCACACTGATCACAGCTGTACGCTTTAACTCCACTGTGGACGAGTTGGTGTTGTTTTAGGGAACCCTTTAAGGAAAAAGACTTTCCACACAAGTCACAGCTGAACGGTCTCTCTCCAGTGTGTATGACCTGATGCTGTTTTAGTTCAGCCTTCTCAGTAAAACCCTTCCCACACTCGTCACAGCTGTATGGCTTAATTCCAGAGTGGGTAACTAGATGCCTCTGTAAGCTGTTACTGTGAGTAAAAGCTCTGCCACACTGATTACAGCTGTACGCTTTAACTCCACTGTGGATGAGTTGGTGTGTTTTTAGGGAACCCTTCAAGGAAAAAGACTTTCCACACAAGTCACAGCTGAACGGTCTCTCTCCAGTGTGGATGACCTGATGCTGTTTTAGATTAGCCCTCAGAGTAAAACCCTTCCCACACTCGTCACAGGTGTGTTTTTTCTCTCCCTTTCTTCTGTGAGGTTTGTCGGCCTCCTGAGAGCGCTGACTTCTGGCTCCATGTTGGTCCTGCAGTGACAGAGATACAAACAGAGGCAGTGAGTGAAATGCAGTCGTGGAACAAACTCAACCTTCAAACTCCATTAACACTAGTTTTAAACCTGAAGGTGGAGCGTGGCACCAAACACCTTAAAGGTCTCTTATCCCCACCTGCTGGTAGTTCTAACACATTACATCCAACCTGCTGTTAAAGATAATTCATGACTGTTCAAACACTAAAATCATGCCCATCCCTCCTGATTGTGTACACACACACACACACACACACACACACACACACACACACACACACACACACACACACACACACTATTTTATAATTTAGATTATTTTGTTGTTTCCTATTACATATTTCTATAATTTGTATAGATTTATACAGAATTATTCAGTGATAATAAATCCTATGTTTGTTTATTCTAAAGGAACCCCGTTAGCTTCCACAACAGATTTTGCTCGTCTTCCGTCAAATACTCACATAAAATATTACACAATAAAGTGGATTCAAGATATCCACATAATTTCACTCTTACATCCACAGTGAGGTTTCACAATTGTTCAAATATAAGCAATCAATAATAATAATAATAATATCAATAACATTGAGGCACATTACCCAAGTTTCAAAAACAAATCATGTCTTACAATATTTACAACAACTAAAAGCTCTGTAAATCGGCTTTTAAGTGTTCATTGAAGTTTTGAATAATTCTCTAATTTTTTAAGGCAACTTATTCCACTTAAAAGTTGCTCTAAATGTAACAGTTTTACAAAACGTTACTTTTAACTCGAGCATTTACTAAATTGCAGTTTGTTGAAAACTGTGTAATATGATGATGTATTTCATCTGGATACTGCAGCTGAGCCGAATAAATGTGGTGTGTTTAACAGAATTGCTTTCTTTAGAACTACAAGTAAGCCATAGAATATTTTAGCCTGTACAGGAAGCCAAGTAAGGTTATTATGCATTTTATCAATATTAGTATAGTATGAACATCTTCACACTAATCTGGACGCCTTATTCTGGACTAACTGAAGTCTGTTAAGATCTGTCTTATTAGCTGCTGACCAAATGATTGAACAATACTCCAGATGAGACATTACTAGTGCATTAATGACATCTTTCATAATGAAGAAGTGATACACAAAGAGCATTTCATAGCCATAGCTATGCCTTGTCGGCAGAGTTATGTGACATTAGTGATGTTTGTACTTTCAGCGTTAACTTGGTTTTAAAGCCTTTAAAATATACGCCGTTCAATAGTCGACCTTAATCTGACAGAGAATGTGATGATTTTGTGGATAATTAAAGTCAGTCATATATCCACAAACACAACAAGCTGAAAGTCAGTGATGCTGCTCGATTTGCAGTCCTGAACATCACGGCACAAGCAGGATCCACTGCACTGTTAATGTTAGCTGTGTTATATTGCTGCCTCTGTTCGGTGGTGTCGAGCCAAACGCACTTTAACGTGTGTTTGAACGAGCTGACGGTTCACTCGTTAAGCTGAAAGAAAGATGCTTTAATCACAGCAGTCACACATGTGTCCACTGCACCATCTGGAACTCTTCTTGTTTACACTCGTAATAACACAAACACTAAATCCTGCTTCTCTGGTGCTGTTGTGTAGCAGTGTGTACACCTGAGACTGTCACCTGTCTGTCTGTCCTGCACTCTCTCTCTGTTTCTTTCTCTCTGATTGTGGAATAAAAGTATGAACATGTGTTTATAAGTTACACTTGTGTTTGAATCCTGCAGCTTATCACACATTTGATTTCCATGCGTGACGACTGCAAGTGTCCAGAGTGAGGACAGACTGAGGGAGCCACTGCTGCACATCATCTGTGAGGCTTTGCAGCCCTGATGATCCACCAGGACAAACTCAGCAGTGTGTGAGGAAGAGGAGGAGGAAGAGCCAGCAGCAGCTGACAGATGGAGAGAATAGACAGACTGTTCCCTGTTTGTGAAGGACTGCTAGGAAAGTTTAACATAACTGTCTGTGCTGAATCAGTCTTATTAGGTAATGTTCAAATAATGTGATCATCCCATTGTTTCCAGTGTGGGAGAAAGTACTCAGAGTACTCAGGGCCTTCAAGTTACACACTATGAAAGGCAGCAACAAGTTTAATGTTCAGAAACCTAAAGTCTGTATCAGCAGCAGAATGGAGCTAAAAATAAATGTTGGTTTCAGTTCTATGAAGCTTTGAGTATTTTGGATCAGTAGCTGCTGTGTTTGTTGCATCATATTGCTGTAACTGTTTATATGCTTTATATATTCTGAGCTAAGTTGATCTATAGTGTTACATGATACACTCTCAGAAATAGAGGTACGAGAGAAGAACATTTTTGTACCTATAGGAACATTTTTTTAAATGTTCCCTTAAAAGTACATTACTGGTGTTTAAAAGTCCAGAAATGCCCCTTTAAAGGTTCAATTTGAAATAAAGTACAAATCTGTATTATAAAAACTTAAGCAGCAACTTCTCCAGGTTCCAATATTTATGCAATTCTCAAACCTTTTGGCCACGACTGTATAACCTCTTCTGAAGTTTAGTGGATATTATACATGGTTATGCTCAGGATGTGTCGGCCAGTTTCCACTGGAAACGCCTTTTGGTTAAACTGTCAGCGAGGAATTTGCATTTGCACTGTTACATTTTTATATAACTTTAATGCACATAAACAACAGCTGCTTGTTTCAGTGAAAATACATTGATGGGTTTTTAATAAAGTTGTGCAGCTGTAAAGTATTTTGTCTGGTGTCAATTCTATCGTCAGCTACATCGTTATGGCAAATGTTCAAATGTATATGGTGATAAATATCTTTGGTCATATGGTCCTGCTCTGTCTGTCACCTTCTGTGTTGAGCTCATTGTTTCCTCTGTAGTGGCTGAGCTGAGTCCAAGTAGCTGAAAATGTTCCTCTGCTGCTCCGTCAGACTCTCCTCCTCCTGCTGATCAGCTGGGACACAAAACAGATCTTTGTTAGGCTCCACACTGCACTGAAGAGTCAAAGTGTCTCATATGTTCATCTGACAAGTAAAAGAACACATTTTTGTTTCCCGAGGTGGGCAACTTGTTGGAAACAAACACAAAAGGTTTGAGCACTGATACCTGCCATTGCTGCCATTGAAAGATGCAACGGCAGCAATGTGGATTGGTTTGAGTCTTGACAATCCACATTGCTGGCATCTTTCAATATGTTGAATACACCAGTGTAAGTGCAGCCACTCAGACTCAATGTGTTCATAGAAACAGGTGCACATGTGTCACGAGTTCATCCAGCAGTAGCTATGGCACTTGGCCACAGGGGGCAGCAGTGGACTGACCTGCATTTGAGACTGCTCCAGCTGCTCTGTGACAGTCAGTAGATCTGCTACAAATTGCAGATCATATGCAAGTTTTGGAAATGACATTATAAATATTCCTAACTTAGCCACGGCAGCATTGTTGATGTATTACCTATATTGGCTGAAAATGTTCATTTGCAGAGAAAAGACACAGGCAGACTGTGCTTACAGGACAACAACAACAACAACAATCTTTATTTATAGAGCACATTTAAAAACCAACGGCATGCCAAAGTGCTTAACATAGAACAAATTAACACAAGTATAATCAGAGTCATAAAAATAAAAGTGTAGAATTATGTTCACAGGAAAAAGCCACCAATAGAAAAAATATAACTACAGCACATAGCTATAGCACAATATAACTGTGCCATCAACACACAATGGGGATAAGACATACACAGCGCAAATAAAAAGCAAGATAGGAAAATTAGTAAAATAAATCACTGCAGACAAGGCCAGCATTTAACCGGTAGAAAACGCAAGATTAAACAAATACGTTTTAAGCCGTGATTTAAAAGATTGAATAGAGTCAGACGCCCGAATGCCAATGGGAAGGTTGTTCCACAACTCTGGTGCGGCCAGGGCAAACGCTCGATCACCTCTAGACTTCAGCCGAGATCTAGGCCGCACCAACAGTAACTGTGAGGATGATCTTAAAGCCCTAGCAGGAACATATAAGCTTAAGAGTTCCTTAAGATAGCTCGGTGCTGTGTTATTAGTGATTTTAAAAGTAAACAGCAGAATTTTAAATTGGATACGGTATTTCACAGGCAACCAGTGCAAATCAGCTAGGACGGGAGTAATGTGGGCAAACTTCTTAGTTTTGGTTAGAATGCGTGCAGCAGCATTTTGGACTGTCTGTAATCTATGGAGAAGGGCAGAGTGGAGTCCAAAATAGAGTGAATTGCAGTAATCCAGCCTCGAAGTTACAAAGGCATGGATGAGTTTTTCCAGGTCTTTATGCGGGATATACTGCCTGGCCTTAGAAATAAGGCGGAGTTGGTATAAACTGGATCTAACAACAGCAGACACTTGTCTATCAAGTTTAAATGAGCTGTCAAGTAACACGCCCAGATTCCTAACAGTGTCGGAAAAGGAGCTAGTGAGAAAACCAAAAGCATCACGAAGTTTGGCACGAAGGACGTCACTGCCAAAGACCACAATTTCAGTTTTCTTATCATAAAGGATAAGAGTATTTGCCAGGAGCCATTGCCTGACCTCACACATGCACTCTCGAAAACTATTCAAGGACAAAGCTAGGTCATCATTTAACTCAAAGTAGATCTGAATGCCATCGGCATAATAATGAAAAGCGATGTGATATTTCTCAAAGATAGCGCTTAATGGAAGCATGTACAATGAGAACAGAGTAGGGCCTAACACAGATCCCTGAGGGACACCACAACAGACAGGTACAGCGGAGGAAGAGGAAGTGGCCAAGTGAACCGAGGAGAGCCGATTGGACAAGTATGATTTAAACCAATCCAAGGCAACACCCTTGATGCCTACAGTGTGCTCAAGTCTCGCCAATAGGATTTTATGATCAACCATATCGAAAGCCGACGATAAATCCAATAGCACTAGGACCGAGGAGCGTCCATTGTCAGCCATTAGTAGAAGGTCATTGAGAACTCGGAGCAGCGCTGACTCAGTGCTATGATGTGGTTTGAAGGCCGATTGGAATTTATCATTAATGCTATTCTCATCCAGGTAGGCCTGGAGTTGAAGCAACACTATCTTCTCAAGAATTTTGGCCAAGAACGGAAGCTTGGAAATCGGCCTATAGTTCGCATAATCATTATAATCGAGGTTCCTTTTTTTAAGAACAGGCTGAATTATAGCATGTTTAAAGGCTGATGGTACGCAACCAGAGAGCAAAGAAGAGTTCAAAAGGGACAATATACTAGGTCCAATTGCACTAAAACAGTCCTTAACTATACGAGATGGAAGAACATCATATACGAGATTAGTATTGTTCAGTTGTTCAACCAGACGCTTAAGAGTAGGGAGTGAAACGGGTTCAAACTGATAGAAGGAAGAGGAACAGTCAGGGGTAAACGCAGGGCCTGTCATTAAAGGAAGAGCAGATTTAAGAGATGAGACTTTATCTAAAAAATAATTTAAAAATTGTTCGCAAAGAACCGTGGAGCACGGCAGCGGCATAGTGGGGCAGGGGTTGACCACAGAGTTAAAAATTTTAAATAAAATTCAAGGATTGTTACCATTGGTAGAGATAATTTTTGAAAGAAAAGCTGCTTTAGCCATTTTGGCAGCAGTTTGAAACTTCAAGCGACTAGTACGTAGGATGTCGTAAGATGCCTGGAGTTTATCTTTCCTCCACCTTCTCTCATCCCGCCGACACGCACGTCGTAGAGCGCGAACAGAGTCACTTAACCAACATTGTGAGTAAGTTCTGGGGCGCTTAATTTTAATAGGTGCCACAGTGTCGAGGATGGAGGAACATGTAGTTAACAGGGTATTGGCAAAATTCTCAACCATATGAGGGGTAAGACAATCTGACGTAATAGATGCAGAATACACAAAAGAAGCAGAGAATTTCACCACAGTATCAGCATTAACAGTACGCACATCACATAATAACGTTACATGTTATTATGTGATGTTACTGAAATCATCATGAATAACAGGAGTGGTGATTCCTGTAACTTTGTGTATATAATTTGGCATTTCTTACTGATGTAGGCCAAAAATAAATACATAAACTGAGCACCTGATGGCTTTGAACTTTTGTTGTCCATCTTCCATTGGTTTGAATTTTGCGCTCCAGTACAAACACAAATCCCCCAACCCGAGGATCAGCACAATTAACCTAACAGACCTACACCTTAGTTCACAGATTCACTTTGTCTAAGGTTGATTTCTGGGATTTCACACAATCCAGGATTCAGATCGTGAATCCATGATGGGCTTGGATTTACATCATTATAAATGAAATGTGCTCTACTTGGAAGCAGCCGGCCCCGCCCCTTTTGACGGCTTGTGTGAGACTTTAAATCATCAAACTGTAAATTATAAATTAAATTGTTATTGATCCTTTACCCCGAGTCCTAAAGTGTAGATTTATTTTCTTACTCTTCTTATATTTATTGTTTGTTTACTTGCACCGCTGTAACTGCAGCCTCGTCGTCTCGTCTCTCTATATGCTGGACTGTCTGTAGCGGAGATGACAATAAAGTTTACTTTGACTTCAGCAGCGCGCAGGCGCACCGAGGGCTCTCGCGCTCACTTTATAGAATTTAGAAAAAACATGGGTGCAGATTATAAGTCTGTATCATAATATCTGTTTGTTGTTTTTATTTTGTTTTGCGAGTTGGTTATTAGATGCCGCTCCAGCCAGCCAGAGACTCCCCGCCGCCCCGCCCTCTCCTCCCTGTGCCGCCAGCAGCAGGCGCACCTCGCAAACGGAGGGCGCCCTTACTCCCAGCAAATGGCTGATAGAAAACCGATCGGTGCCTACGAATTTCCCAATATGCGCTGGCATGACGTCGGGGAAGCATGGGTACGACCGATTATTTTATTTTTTTCTTGCCCGTGATGCCCCCCCCCACCACGATGCATTCTATTGGTTTGCACACTTACACACACCCAGCTGTGGTTTCCTGTTTTGCTGGACTCTGGAGAGCCCCGCCTTTAACGCTCTTCTCTCACAGAGAGCAACAGAAAACTTGGAAAAACTCCAGATTGACTGAACTCAGTTCAAAGTTACCTTGACACCTTTAGATGTGAGACGTAGTGATGGTCCGCTTGAAGCTGACGCTCCGGTGCGTGTGTCAGAAAGATCAACGCGCTGCTTCAGAAGCACCGTGTCGAGGCTTGATTCGTTTGGCCAGAGTCACGTGATCAGTGACGTCTGAAGCTTCGTTTAGAACGTACCTTTTTTAAAATCGAACTTTATTGAAACACAATGAGTATACAACATACAAACAGATGAAGTTTACAAAAGAACAGAACATGAACATACAGAACCAGGAGTAAAAAAATTATGATATGAGTAGGCGAAAAAAATCAACATATAAATATTGTTCTGAGAGGCTTTTTGTTGGTTGAGTCTGAAATTGATTGTATGTACAATTCATATCCTTATAAAAAGGCAGAAATATGGTGTTTTATTAATAAACTTACATTTATGGATATAAAATAGCTAAAAGTATTAACAAATATTTTATAAAAAAACATTTATCATTCTTCCTGGGGAACTTAAAGAAACAGAATAAAACATTTTCCCATCGTAAAGAAAACTCCCTTAAAATATGGACAATAACAAAACTGCTAAATTCTTCCAGAATCTCTGTGTAGAGGAACCAAAAGAGATGTGCCACAGTTTCTGGATGATCCCCACAGAAAGTTCAATTAGTATTTATGTCTCTTTTAAATGTTACCATATAGTGACTGGCTGGGTCACATTTATGAAGAATTTTATATGAGATTTCCTTCACCTTGTTCACAATTAGATATTTATGGGATCATCCAGACTGTCTTCCAGGTGATATCTGGAACATGTCGGTTCCAGTAAGATATTCTATATATGGGAGAGACATGATATCTTCTTGGAATAAACTACGTATTCTCTTATTGCTGTTACCAAGTTCCTGTGAAAAGCAGATTTTTCCCACTGCTGACTCAGCTGGATCAGGGAGAGTGACTGAGGCAGATATTGAGCTGTCAGTGTTTTTATATAACATTAAAGTCCCTGAGGGTATGGCACCAAGCACCATTGAGAATTCCCCAACACTGACGGGAAAATTATATAGTGTAAGGAATTCATTGTAAGTAAGTAGTACTCCCTTGTTAAATTTTAAAACTTAGTAGCGGCCGCCATTGTTGGCAGCTGAAATTTGGCTGGGCCGCGCTATGAATTCTGGGATATGGTGGGCCACGAAGGACACACCCGACCCATCCTTCAAACTCGGGGGAATGAAGGACGCATTTGAAGGAGTCGAGGAGTCGGGACAGCCTTCGTCGCCTGGCTGTGACGTCTTCGGCCTTCAAATGCGGCCTCCGGAGGATGCAGCCGACGTTTTGGGACACAGCTTGTGTGTCTTTGTTGGTCATGTGACCTCCCAGGGACTACACATGGAAACGAGCAGTTTAGCTCAAATCTGGCAGGTTTCCATCGTCTGTTTTTGTCCTGATGTCCATGAACATGAACACTGTCCCTGTCAAACACGTCCAGATAATCTGATCCAGTGTTGTTCTTCTTCTGTGGTGTTTGTGATGGAGCAGCTGATCCTGATGTCCTCCACCAATGGGGCAGCAAATTCAGCTGACTGTCATCATTTATTAAAAAGATGTAACAATGTGACATAATGCAATATAATAGTGTCAGTTACACATTGTGGGTTGCACTGTGGCCAGAATGGACATTACCTCCTGCCTAATGGAAGCTGTCAGCCATCCTGCAACCATGAATTAGATAAGCAGAAGTGAAGGGATTGTTAACAACAATTTAATAATAAAATGTAATGTGATAGTTGCACTTTATTAGCTCCCCACAATCGTATGAATAATAACCATGAATGCACTGCATGCTCATAGCAAGTTCTTTAGGTTTAAAGTGAGATCCTGCTTTAAAGGGCGCTTCATCTGCTGGGAATGACATGTTTCTTCTAGTATGTAAGGCTCAGCCCATCTTACTGGGACTTACTTTTGTAGATCCACATGCTCTAAACCTGCTGCTCCATGATTGGTGCAGAAGCTTTAAGCTACTATTAACAAATAATGACCATGGACAATAGTTGTTACTACAATAACTTATCATTGAGCAACTTTTAATTTTACTTGTAAAACTATGCAAGTAGAATTGAATGGGGCACAGTGAGCTGAGCACAGGCCCACTCTGTGACACTCAGAGGTTTGTGGATATCATACTGAGAGTATTGCAGCCACTTTCCCACCACTTTAGCACAATGTTTACATGAGACTCAGCCACACTAATGTTCCTGGGCAGACATGTGGTGCAGCATGGCTGATGGCACTGTACCTGCAGCTGTCATGGACAAGAACCACTCAATACCTCACCCAAGCCAAGCCTGTGCTGATGTTGTGATCTGAGACCGAGACACTAACCCAGGATCAGGATATGATGTTGTGAGAGTTTCACTAAGAATTAGCTCTGATTACAAGATTTCAATCTATCGTAACTCTAGTTTGTATTTACTTCAGTTTGTTCATCTTGGAGCTGTGTGCAGCTGAGGACAGTCTTATTATTACCAGGTGAGGATATGTAACAGCCACAGTCTGTAGAGATGATGTCACCATGGAGTGGTGATGTCACTGGAGCTGCCAATATGTGCTCCAGCCAAAGCTACACCAGAGGGTTGTGCTGTGTAACAGGTTGGTGCAGGTGGTGTTATCTACATTTGAACATTAGGCAACAGTCTCACGAAGACACTTTATATTGTTCACTAAAGACCAACAATAACAGAGACAAAGGGAGAGCAGCAGAACTAGTGCTAACAATTAGCACTGCTAGCCTGCCCACCAACACCAGCTAATGTTCTAAAAACGATGATCAATGATTTTGCTGTAACGGCTCCAGCTGTCTGTGTCAGGGACACGTTGGAGATGAAGTGAGTGATCCAGTGACAAAGGTTTGGAAAGCTGCAGTCAGCTGAGACTAAAGGAGTCACCTGACCGAGAGACCAAATGTTTCACTGAGAACGTCCAGATGAACAGAATCAACCTTTGGGATAATCTGTTCCACACATCCATGTTTCACTTACTGCATTATATTTCCTCATTGCTGTGCACACAGGCCTGTGGCTTATAACCAACTCCAAGTTCAGACTCAGAGGCTGCTGAAGCTGTTTTCTGGAACAGAGACGTGTTGGATATAAAACCAACTCTTCTTTATGTGTCAGCACTGAGGAAAGGAGCAGCTTCGTTTCTAAGTGTATGAAGGACTGTAGCAGTGTGTGTGTGAGCTTTATTTCACAGACAGAACCATGTCAAAAACACAACTTCAGGTAAAAACAATACAAAATCAAAGAGTCTGATCAGAAGGATTAAACAGAGGAGTGTGGGACTGTTTTTAACAGACAGCAGGTTAAGCCAGGCTGGAGGAGTAAACTGAGCCTCGGTGTGAGCAGCAGTGTGTTTGACAGGAAGCTGAGATAAACAGTCTGGAGCCCATTTAGTGCTTCATATGAAAGTGTGAGGATTTGAAAGCAAATCTAAAATCAAGCAGGAGTCAGTGTGAGAATGATTTGTGCTTTTCCTCAGTCAGATGCTGGGAGTTTCAGTTCATCCATGTTCAGCGTGCTGTGCTTTGTGTAACAGGAGAATATGACAGTATAAATCAAGTCTTCATGTCACTGAAAGCCTCCACAGTCTGCTATGGAGGTGCATCAGTTTGGATTTACAAGAATAACATTTCTTAAACCTGCCACAAGATGGCGCTCCAACAGAAGGGATGTCCACAGTGTAACACAGACACACACATACTGTGTGAATGTGTGAGTGAATGGGCTTTCAACACAAGGCTTCTGCTGCTACCTTTAATGACATAATTAGCTAACAAGAACAAACTGTTAATTACCACCAAAGAACGGCTCCAGATTTTAGCTGCTGACCATTTTGTGAAACGTTGATTACATCAGCTTATTGTTGATTTTTCAACCTTAATATCAGCTGCTTTAAAGGAGCCTCGTTCTCTCGCAGTAACACTTTTCTTCACTAGATGCAGTGCAGGCACAGTCTGTGTTTCTAAACTACACACTAATGTTCATTGTTGTGCAGCTAAATCCTCCCTCTGGATGGGAAGAATCCCTGTCAGGCTTCAAACACCTGGCTTGGTGTTCTGGAGCTAATGTGTCACCTGTGAGGACTCTGAGATGAACACACAGCAGACACTTCAGTTCTCCGTCTGTGTGTCCTCAGTTTCCCAGCATGCCTTGGCTGTGGTGGTGGAGGTGAATGAGGGGGAACATGCTGCTCTGTCAGCACTCAGGTTTCATACCTGGTGATCTCAGAGGACAAAGCGGCGTTACAGCAGCGCACGTTGATGAGACCTGATGCTCTGAACAGTTCAGACTTCAGCCTCACTCTGAGAAAACAAACGACTGACTGTCAGCAGCAACTACACCTGCTCCATCAGTGACGGAGAGAAGAACTGAGACTGAGAGACATACAGCTGCAGGTCAAAGGTCAGAAACGCCCGCTCTTTGTACGGGTCAGGAGTTAGTACTGCAGAGGTCAGAGGTCAGCTTGCTGACAAACCATTTGAAACAGTTTGGAGCTAAAAGCACAACAGCAGAGGAAAGAAGAGACACTGCAGAGATGATGCAAAATATTGTGTTTTGTTCTCAGCTGTCAAAAAGTGTAACACACGTGTTCCAGCACAGCCTTTGTGTACTTTCACTTCTCCATACTGTCCATTGGAAATCCTGTTTGTTACTTTTTGATTTCAGTCCATGTGTCCAAAGCAAACTTCTGTCCCACACTTTCTCTGCTGACTCTTCACCGATGCTCAGATGATCTCAGATGATTTCACCAGAACTCATCAAAATTCGGGCTCCACAGAAACCCAGACGTCACTAAACAAGCGTAACAAGCAAAGTGAAAACTGGTCGTTCAGCTTTATTGACCAAAGATAAGCTCACATGTCACCTCATGACACAGACACTTATTTCCACAGCATGCACGAGGACTGACAATAAGTGTCTATAAAGCCACTTCTATCTGCCACACCTGTGCTTCTGTCATGGTTGCTCTCCTCTCACTCTGTCATTTATCCACAGTCTGCCTCCCTCTGCTCCGTCAGCTGACGTCCTCTCTACACCACCTGCTGTGTTTTATCCTGCAAAAACACATTTAAGAAGCGTTGCACCGAGTAACGGGAGTAACTGCTATAAAATACATTTAAAGGAGGTGGTGCTGAGTGCTGTGACTGGGGTCCCACCACTGACATCACGGGTGGAGGACATGTTGGAAAACTGCTACAAAGTGCTGTGCAGCCAGCAGAGCTTACAGTCTGTCCTGTGTGTCATACAGGCTCTCACACTTAGTGTTTCTGTGACACATTGAAGAGAAGTTTGTGTTGTTCACAGTTGTGCTTGTACTGAGTGACAGCTGACATGACCTAACAGGAATAATGTGTCTGTGCTGAATGAGAAGTAACACACAATGAAGTCTTGATGCATCTCAATCATCCAGGAAAGTGAGTCTGTTGCTTCTGTTCATCTGGACGCAGCGTTTTGTGGGAGAAACGTGTCGTCATCATCAGGTGACGTCTTCAGTCTCAGCTGCAGGTTTCAGTCTTACAAACAGGACATTTGCATAAAGACTGAAAGCAGCTGCAGGAACGATGGGCTGGGAGCTCCGTTCCTTCATCTTAATTATGCAGATTCTCAGGACCATTGATCAACAACCACTGATCCATGTCCATGAGTCCCATTCACAGAGATGTGGGAATGGCTGCAGTCACAGCATGTAAGATGGAAATAAATGAGAAGTATTTAGCTGAAGTGGATTTGATTTATGTTACTTCTTTTTTAACTTGTAGTTCTACATTGGAAGATTATTGTGATATTGAAATATAAAAATACATTTATATTCTATTATTTTCTCAAAATAAGCGTCACACTCGTGGAAGCCGGTGTAGCCGCCGAAACGCCTGCATTTATGGAGACTTTCAGCCCCAGGTAGGCCAGTTATGGATCTTCGGATCCACATTATGTCAGCAGCTGTTCTCCACCGTGAACTGTGTTCAAACAAACACGCTCACGCCTCACAGACGACAGCTTACAGTCTGTAGAGATAAAGTGACTTCGTACAGCCCCGACCTGCAGACGCTGTGCGCAGAGGTTCAGGAGCAGAAGTCCCGTTGTAAACATATCACGGCAGACCCGACGATGTTTGCATGAACGCGCTTTTTTTAAAAGTCAGGTCAAGGCTCCAAAAGCCCAAAGGCGATATAACAGTTTGTGTTTGCTACATGGATCATTGTAGTTCAGCTTTCCTTTGTTATATTTCTTTAAGAGCTCAAAATGTGTTCATTACATAAATCAAATGTAATGTAATGTAAGCTCAATGTCCTTACAGCATAGCGTCTCTTTGATAGAGAAATGCCCAGAGTTACACCATCTATCGTTCACAAACACAGCCAGACCCCCTCCTCCCTTCTTACCACTCTCCACTGTTCTGTCATAAGAGGCTCAGCAGCTAAAGCAGCACACCTGGGTCTCCCAGCCTATTAAAAGCAGCCCTTTGCTTCACCTGCTTCACTAAACATTATTATTTTAAGCAGAGTGGTGTGATTTATGTAGGCATTGCTGTGTGACAGGAGGACTTTTCTTGCACACCCACCAAATAAGGGCGCACATGCTTCAACGCCCACTGGTGACTGCACACATCCTTTCAAGGAAGCATTTCATTCATCCCTAACAAATGGAAGAAAACACTGTGCAGCGTGTTCAGGTTTGAACGTGGCCCTGGCCTCTCTCTGCATCCACCTGGCACATGCAACACACATCCACTCCCTGCTGAACTGCTTGTATTTGATGTGTTGAAGTTTTGGTAAAGTTTGAATAAATTCCACTTTATTTATAGGAACATTTCATCTGTGGACTCCTGCTTCCCCTCTCCTTGAGCCAGTTTGTGACGGGAACATGACATAAGAAAAGTAATTTATCCCTTTTTGATTCTGTGTATCTGGCGCTCATCCAGTGAGTTCACACTTGGCAGAAACAGACTGAATTTGTCTGGAGAACTTTGGCTTCAGCCAAGTTAGATAAACACACTGTCTCTGTCAAAACAGCAGTGTAGTTGTGGCACCCCTGTGAGGGAATGACCACATTAATATTATTTTGTGTAAAACACTCATGTAACGGGACATTTTTCATTGCTATATGTATTTATTTTCAGTTTCTTTAAGAGGATAGAAAATCCATGTAACAGGGATTCATTTTATGTTAGAAAGCAGTGAGGGCGGAACTTTGGTGCTTGCTCCGGGGTTTCGGGGTGCAGTAAGTGGAGCCCACCTTCCGCTGCTTCCTCAGACACGTTCTGGAGGAAAGCAGAGACGCATCGTGTCTTCCTTACTCTGCTCTTCACCTGCTTTTACAGGTCGGTACACGGTGCTCGCACCGAAAATGTTGTTTATTGTCACCATGGTTACCCACGTTAATGTGAATGGGAGAGTTAAGGCGGTCCGCCAAAGTTATTTATATGTAAACACGGGAGAAAACCAGAGGAGTGTCCCGCGCGACCGCACCGCGAGCCCGCTCGTTAGGTGGAGCGCTCGTGAAGCAGAGTCAGTGCGCTCCTATGCTCTGTGCAAACGTGTTGTAATGCTCCAATCAAATCAGTTCTGTGAGATGTGAATGTTAATAGTTCTGTTAAAGTGACTGAGTAGATTAGCTAGTGTAACACAAGCACTCTGAGCAACTCTGTGTAGCTAACAGAGGCATTCATGGGTTGATTAAACAAGCTGTGTTTCATGATGCACTAAATAGTGATTTTGCCAGTAAATTACTGGAGGGAACAAATGTAATGTATTTACCAATGCTGTTATTGAATAGAACTGTTTAGCCAGTAAGACACTGCAGAAGACAATGTGATGTGTTTATTGATATGATAAAAGGATGTAGCTGTTATGGAAAGAAGTGTGAACTTGAGAAACTGAACCAGTTAAAAAGAGTATATTTCACTGATGTTGTGAAATAAGTAAATGTAATTGATGTGAATGAGGAACCAGCTGAACAGTATATTGAAAGCTCATGTTTAGTGTTTTATAGCATTTATTTGTGTGAAATAAATCAGACTCAGACACGTTCTGGAGGAAAGCAGAGACGCATCGTGTCTTCCTTACTCTGCTCTTCACCTGCTTTTACAGGTAACATGTTTGTCATCGAGGTCTTCATCCTTGGGACCCGTAACATAGTAACTTCTTCATTGTTATACTTCTATAGTTTTCCCATTTTGTGAGCTGTGGATGTGGAAAGTGTCTCAGTGACACATCCACATGAAAACGGCGTTACCTTCGTTCATTTGCACGTCAAATGAACGAGCTGTTTGGACTTTAACGTCACAGCTGATGCTTCGATACTCGAACTCAAGAGTTCAGCTTCCACT